>NC_056726.1:130681438-130836438 GCF_019279795.1 Protopterus annectens | reverse complement strand
AATGCATCTCCCTGCCAGATGCCCCCCCCCCCAAGCATAGTCTGATGCATCTGTAGTCAGGGTTTGGGACAGTCCCTTGTTTTGGTGACAGGCCTCTGCCCACCAAAAGAACTCTTGCTGCAGGCAAGGAATGATAGGAATCATTGTTTCCAGGCTGTGACAATGTTGACTCCATAAGCTTTTTAGGTACCACTGAAGTTTCCTCATATGCAGTCTTGCATATGGAATTAGAAGAATGCAGGAAGCCATGAACCCCAAGGCCTGCAGAATTTGCCTTACAGATAACTGGGTTTTTGTGGCCACTTGTTTGAAGTACGTCATCAATTGGATTTGTCTGGTGTGAGGTAAGCCATCTGGGCAGTTATATTCAAGCTTGCACCCAGGAATGTAATTTTTTTGAGAGGGTACCAGTTGTGACTTCTTTTCATTTACAGTGTACCCTAGGCAAGTTAGAAGCCTTTTTACAAACGCCAGATGCTGTAGAAGTGTGTCCTTGATTTCTGCCTGAATTAGACAATCGTCCAGATAAGGATAAATTTGAATGTTTGTCTGCAAAATGCAATTACTGGTGCCAGGCACTTTGTGAAGACCCTGGGCGCAGTAGACAAGCCAAAAGGCAGTGCAGAGAAAGTACAGTTGTGTACACTTACCATAAATGTAGATGTTCTTCGTTTTTCACTGTTGCAGTCATTACATTTGGGTAATCTGCTGGCAGGTTGCTCTCAGTCGGCCTGAATTCCAAAGTCTTGGGTCCTGTCTCGGTTGCTGTCTCCTCTTCCATGACGTCAGGTCGTCAGGGGTATAAAACATCCAGCCGACGCCATTTTCTTTAGTTTTTCTTGCCCCCGATGTCAGGTGCCCCCAAAAAGGTAGCCATATTATATATATTTATATATATACATGCATCAATATAAACTTTACCTTCATCTACAAGCAAATACACCACATAGGTTGTAGAAGATAGAGAAGGATAGAGAAGGAAAGATAAACTGTAGAATGACAGGGGGATGTCGGGAGGGTAACCTGGACTGCAACAGTGAATACACTCGAATATCTACATTTATGGTAAGTGTACACAACTGTACTATGTTCTTTGTGTTTCACTGTTGCAATCATTACATTTGGGTAGAATCCCAAAGCTATGGTTGGGAGGCTGGAGCTAAACAGCATTAGGTGAGGCTAGAAGGCCCTGCAGCACTGCAGTGGTAAAGCCTGCCCTGGACTTAGAGTAGAGAGGCAAATGGTAATGCTTTGTAAAGGTGTGAACAGAACTCCAAGTAGCAGCCTCTAGAATGTCCTTGGTTGGTACTCCTCTGAGAAAGGCTGTCGAAGTAGCTGCAGCTCTGGTGGAGTGAGACAGAATGCCCTTGGGCACAGGTTTGCCATGGTGTAAGTAGCAGAAAAGTACAGTTTTGTACCTACCATAAATGTATATGTCCGAGAGGTATGCATCTGCAGTCCTAACAAATGGGTTGTCCTGCCAGGCAGCCCTTCGGTCGGCCGGATTCCAAAGTCTGGGTCTGGCCTCGGCTGATGTCGCACTTCACCCGTCATAGCTGTTGTTAATTGGGTATAAAGGCATCAGCCGATGCCATTTTCCTCAGTGTTTCTTGCCCCAGATGCCAGGTGCCCTCTAGGAAGGCTAAATTTGGATAAATGCAAATGATTCCAAACAGTAGAGAGCAAATAAAAATAAACATGTATATACATATATACAAACAAATATACCATAATAGATTCCCCCAGCTTGCTACAAGATGGGTAAATACCCTAGGAGTACCGCAGAGGGGAAGGAGGGTGGGTAATCCTGACTGCAGATGCATACCTCGGACCTCCACATTTATGGAAGGTACAAAACTGTACTATGTCCTTCAAGGATGCATCTGCAGTCCTAACAAATGGGTAGAATACCATAGCCAAACTGGGGGAGGAGGCACCAAGGAGGCACTAAGAGTTTATGGTGTAGTTAAGATCCCTTGCAAAACAGCAGTGGCAAAACCTGCTCGGGATCTGGAGTATAAAGGTAGATTATAATGCTTGGCAAATGTATGCACGGAGCTCCAAGTAGCAGCCTCTAAAATGTCTTTGGTAGCCACCTGAAGAAAGCTGTAGTAGTGGCTGTAGCCCTTGTGGAGTGAGGTCTGATGTTTTCTGGAGTTGCCTTTCCATGAAAAGAGTAACAAAATCTAATGCAATTTCCTATCCATTTTGAGATTGTTTGTTTTGAAATTGCTTTTCCTTCCATTCCTGTTGCATATGCTACCAGAAGCTGGTCAGTTTTTCTATTGTTCTTGGTTCTGTCCAGGTAGTAGCGCAATTGTCTGTGTACATCCAAGGTATGCAGTAATCTTTTGCCCCTGTTCTGCGGGTTGGGGAAGAATGTTGGTAGGTGTATTGCTTGGTTTAATGATACCCTGGAGACCACCTTTGGCATAAAGGTAGGATTAGTTCTCATGGACACTCTATCCTGATGGAAGATAAGGAAGGGCTGTACTGCCATTAATGCCTGTAATTCAGAAACCCTTCTAGCTGAAGTGATTGCAAGCAGGAATGCAGTTTTCCAAGATAAGTACTGTAATTCTGCTGTTGCTGCTGGTTCAAAAGGGGAGTGTCAACTTTTCTAACACAAAGTTCAAGTCCCATGTAGGCAATGGTGGTTTCCTTGGTGGCTTTACATTTTTAATTCCTCTCAGAAACTGCCTGAGTAGAGGTTGAGAGAAGACTGGAGGATCCATGTTGTATTCTGCTGAAATTGCTGATGCATGAATCTTAATGGAGGAGTAAGACAGGCCATTGTGGAAAAGCTCTGTTAAATATTCCAGGATGTTAGCTATGTTCGCCAATGATGCATCTACTCCTTTTGTTGCACTCCAAATGAGATATCTTTTCCATTTTGCTGAATACGTTTTCCTTGTTGAGGGTCTGCGAGCCTCCAAGATCATGTCTTTAACCCTTTGAGATAAATCTGGGTTATTTTGTCTTATGTAATGTTCCAAGCAGCTAGCTGCAGTGTTTTCAAGTTTGGATGCAGGGTCTTGAAGTTGTTCTGTGTTAGTAGTAGAGGTAGTAGGGGTAGAGGCCATGCGTGTTCCCGAGACATACTCCTCAGTAGCGGGTACCAATGTTGCCTCGGCCAGTCTGGAGCTATCAAGATGATCCTCGGGTGTTCTTCTTTGATCTTCAGTAGCACTTTGTGCATCAAAGGAAGAGGTGGGAATGCATATGCTGTCAGGTTTTCCCAACTGAAGGATAGGGAGTCCTCCTTCCAAGCAAGTGGGTGGTATGTCCTTGTGCAGAATTTTTTCAATTGGTGGTTGTGTGGGGATGCGAAGAGGTCTATTTCTGGCAGTCCCCATTTCCTTGTAATGGATTTGAAGATGTCTGGATGCAGCATCCATTCGTGGGCATCCGTGGTAGTTCTGCTTAAGATGTCTGCTAGTATATTTTCTTTTCCTGGCACAAATATGGCCTGGAGCTGAATGTTGAGGTTCAGGGCCACATTCCAGAGGTCCATTGCCATCCGGCATAGAGGATATGAATGTGTGCCTCCCTGTTTGTTGATATACCACATAACTGTGGTGTTGTCTGTCCTTATCAGCAAATGACCCTGTTGAAGAAACTGTCTGAATGTCTGAATTGCCTGCTTTACTGCCAGCATCTCTTTTTGATTTATGTGTAGGTTCATCTGGTCTTGAGTCCATAAGCCTTGTATGCACTTGTCCACCATGTGTGCCCCCCAACCGAGGTCTGAAGCGTCCGTGGTGATAGTCTGGCTTGGGTGAGGCCTGTGGAAGGGCAGTCCTTTGTTCAATTGACAGGCCTGGGCCCACCATTGGAATTCTTGCTTCAGGCATGGAATTATTGGAATTCGGGTTTCTAGGCTGTGCTTGTGCTGAGACCATAAATTCCTCAGGTACCATTGCAACTTCCTCATATGTAGTCTGGCATGTGGAATCAATATTATGCAGGATGCCATGTAACCCAGGGCTTGCAGGATTTTTCTTGCTGTAAGCTGGTTCTGCGCTGTTAATGCCATGAAATAGAGTGGTAGCTGCTTCTGTTTTTCTGCTGTGAGGAATGCCATCTGGTTTGATGTGTCCAGTTCTGCACCCAAGAAGGTTATCCTTTGGGATGGTATCAGCCTTGACTTTTTTGTGTTGACTGTGTATCCCAGGGCTTGCAGCAGGTGAATAACCTTTTTCAAATCTTTTGTTAATTTGTCTTTGCTGTCCGCTTGTAACAGGCAGTCGTCCAGGTATGGATAAATTTGAATTCCTGAAGCCTGCAATGAGCAATTACTGATGCCAGGCATTTCGTGAATACTCTGGGCAGTAGATAAGCCAAAAGGCAATGCTGAGAATTGATAATGCTCTGATCCTGCAAGAAATCTGAGGTATCTTCTGCAATTTGGTCGTATGGGGACGTGCAGGTATGCCTCCTTGAGATCCAGAGTCACCAGCCAAGACTCCTTGCCCAGCATGGGAAGAAGTTGCTGTAGGGTCAGCATTTTGAATTTTGGAACAATGAGATATGTGTTCAGAGCGGACAGGTCGAGGATAGGTCTCCATTGGTTTTCCTTTCTTGGTACCAGGAAAAGCCTTGAATAAAATCCTTGTCCTTGTTCCATAGCCGGTACCTTTTCTATAGCTCTCATCCTTAGTAAGTGGTCTATTTGATGTAGAGCGTTTGTCTTTTGGTTTGGAGGTAGGTTTGGCATTCCTCTCTTCCTTGGAAGAGTATGGAAGTGAAACCTGTAGCCTTTGTCTATTGTCTGTAAAATCCATTTGTCTCCTGTAATATGATGCCAATTTACTGAAAATAAGGCTAACTTTCCGCCTAAGGGTGCTTCTAGTTGTTCCCTGGTAGGCAGTTTCAGAGCCAAATCACTGTGATTGTCCTGTGGAAGTGGTAGTGGCTGGATCTGTGGCAGTACTTCTCTGGCTGTTAGGCTGCCACTGACGTCCCCTGTAGGCACCTCTGGATTGACCCCTGCCCCTTGGGCATCTATTTCTGCTTCTCTGTGCTCTGGTGGTGTCTGGAAAGGACCAATTCTTGGAAGGCCAGTTCCTACTAAACCTCGGAGGCTGGACCTGTAAGAAATCCTTGACTGTCTGTACAGATTTAGCTTTTTCTTCCTCCTTCTTCAACACTTGCTGTGCAGGGGAACCAAACAAACTGCGCTTTTCCATGGGAGCATCTAGAAGCTTGGACTTTACATGGTCTGGTAAGGATTGCTCTTTTAACCATGCATGCCTTCTGATCACTGTACCAGTCATAGCTGATCTAAAGGAGGCCTCCAGTGCATCATAGCCGCATTTTAAGGAATAATTACTGACCTGCTGAGTGTTATGTACCAAATCCTGAAGGGACTTACGGTCTAAAGGCTCAAGTGAGGACAGTTTTTTAGTTAGCTGATCTAACAGGAATTCCTGACACTGAATCATGTGGAACTGACAGTTTAAGGCCCTGGCCGAAAGAGTAGCAGAAGTATACACTTTTTTACCCCATCTCTCAAGCCCTAGATTCTCTTTCAGAGGGGAGGGGGTTTTTGGAAGAGGCAGCTGCTACAGCTTTGGGGCCCTGTGAAATAGTTTCAGGATCTGCAATAGGAGCCTTATACAAGTGATAATGTGTGTCCGGAACCCTGTAGTATCTGTCGGGCTTAGCAGGGGCCGGAGGAAGAGAGTCAGGAGCAGTACAATCATCATTAAATGCATCATCCACAACTGTAAGTACTGGAGGAATGGCTAAAGGCCTATGCTGTGGCAAATATAAAAAGGTCCTAAGCCTTTTACTAGAGTCTGAGAAATCCTGGCCCTGCCATTGAAATTGTTCTCTCATAGCATGCAGTGTTTCCCCAAAAGAAAATTCCTCAGGCGGAGAGGCAGAAGGGATGGAGTCTTCTGCATCTGAGTCCTCATATGGAGAATAAGGGCCTTCTGGCGGATTAGTATTGTCTGAATCATCAGAGGAGTAATCAGTAGTAACTGGCTCAGGGGGCTCTGCTCTAGGCCTCTTCTCTGGAGGGGGGTGAGAGGCCCTGTCAGGGTGAGGCTGGGATCCCCTGATCAATGAAATGAGATCCTCTGCTAGACTAAGCATTTGAGTACTAGAGCTAGGCCTGTGAGAGGGGGTTTTAGCAGGCAAGGCCTTTTTGATTTAGCTGCTTTGGCCCTGGCAAAAGCCTTAATTGACATGGATGCAGGGGGCCTAGCAGCTCCACGTGCAGGAGTAGATATATCTAAGGGGATAGTATCTGATAAATCCTGAGGACCTGTAAGACCAGGTGGAATTTCCGTAGCAGATTCAGCCATGCTGGATGAGGCCTCGGTAGTAGGAAGCATGCTTTCGGCCGAAGGAAGAACCGCGGACTCGGTTTCAGTCGAAACCGAGACACTCGCGGTTTCAGCCGAAACCGCGGACCGCGAGTGTCGGTCCTTTTCCTTACGCTTTTTAGCTAATTGTGAAGTCAGAGTCTCCAACGGCATGTTATAAGCAAAAGCGGAGCCGAAAAACTCCTCTGCAAACTCCGACCGACGTCTAAGTGTCCGTCGGTTGAAGGAAGCACAGGCTAGACAAGCTGCTACGTCGTGGTCTGGGCCTAAACAAGGTAGGCAGTAAGAGTGGAAATCTTTATGAGGTATTTGTTTCCCACAAGTTAAACAGTTATTCACTTTTTCTGACATCGGCTGAGGCAAGAAAGAGTCCCCAACGGGGTACTTAGCTTTTTAGAAGTCTTCGGTAGTAGTAATCTCTGGTTCTGACCGACCGGCACTTGCGAACAGCTTCTGCTTCGGGCGCCACGCGGCAAGAAAGACTGAGGAAGATGGCGTCGGCTGATGCCTTTATACCCAATTAACAGCAGCTATGACGTCGGGTGAAGTGCGACATCAGCCGAGGCCAGACCCAGACTTTGGAATCCGGCCGACCGAAGGGCTGCCTGGCAGGACAACCCATTTGTTAGGACTGCAGATGCATCCTTGAAGGACATCGGATGCAATGGTTTATCCACTTTGAAATTGTCTGCTTTGAAATAGCCTTTCCCTCTGATCCTGCAGCATATGACACTAGTAATTGCTCAGTTTTTTTTAGAGCTTTAGTCCTGCTCAAGTAGAATCTTAGCCGTCTGTGTACGTCCAAGGAATGCAGAATTCTCTCCCCTTTGTTCTGCGGATTTGGATAAAAAGTTGGCAGATGAATTGTTTGGTCAAGATCCACACTGGAAACAACCTTAGGCATAAAAGTAGGATTTGTCCTCAGCCACCCTGTCTGGGTAAAATATGATAAAAGGCTCTACAGCCATGAGGGCCAGTAGCTCTGAAACTCTTCTTGCTGTAGTAATTGCTAGTAGCAGAGCTGTCTTCCATAAGAACTTTATATCAGTGGTAGCAGCTGGTTCAAATGGAGGCAGGGTGAGCTTCTCCAACACATAATTAAGGTCCCATGCAGGTAATGGTGATCTTCTAGGAGACCTTAAATTTTTGGCTCCTCTAAGATACTGCTTTAGTAAAGGATAAGAAAAGATTGGTGGCTCTGTATTGTAATGAGCCGAAATGGCAGAGACATGGATTTTGATTGATGAGAAAGATGGGCCTTTGTCAAGCATCTCAAGTATTGCAATATCTGAGGAATATGTGGTGCTGCTGTATCAGTTCCTTGTGCTTCATTCCAAGCACAGAATCTCTTCCATTTGTCAGCATAAGATTTTCTAGTACTAGGCCTTCTGGCTTCCAAAATGACATCAATCACAGCTTTACTGAGAGGTATCGTTTGCATGATTACAGGATTAGCCATGCTGCCAGGTTCAGAGTCTGTAGTTGATTGTGCAGGATCTGACTGTTTTGCTGGGACAGTAGTTGTGGTTTTTGAGGCAAGGTCCAAGCTGGGTATTGAGACAAGTTCCTTAGGATTGGGCACCAGTATTGTCGGGGCCAGTCCAGAGCAATTAATATCATCTTTGGCTTCTCTTGTCTGACTTTTAGGAGGACCTTGGGTAGAAGAGGCAGAGGAGGAAAGGCGTAAACTGATAGGTTTTTCCAACTGAAGGATAGGGCATCCACTTTCCATGCTTGTCTGTGATAAGTCCTTGTGCAGAATCTTTTCAGTTGATAATTTTGAGGAGAGGCAAACAGATCTATGTCTGGGCTCCCCCATTTCTCTGTTATCATGCTGAAGACTTGTGGATTTAGTTTCCACTCATGAGGATCCAGAAGGTTTCTGCTTAAATAGTCTGCCAGAGTGTTTTGTTTTCCTGGCAGGAATTGAGCCTGAAGATGTATTTTGTATGTCAAAGCTGTGTCCCACATTGCCATGGCTAATCTGCAAAGGGGGTATGAGTGTGTGCCCTCTTGCTTGTTTATATACCACATGACTGTGGTGTTGTCCATCTTTATCAGTAGTTGTCCTGGATGAAGTAGGTCCTTGAAGGCTGTTAGGGCATTTTGAACAGCTAGCATCTCTTTCTGGTTGATATGTAGATGCATTTGATATGGTGCCTATATGCCCTGAATGCATCTTCCTGCCATGTGGACCCCCCAGGCATAATCTGATGAGTCTGTTGTTAAGGTTTGGCTTGCAGGGGGTAGAGTAAAGGGCCGTCCCATGTTTTGGTGAGAGGTCTTTGCCCACCATGGAAACTCCTGTTGCAGGCAGGGAATAAGAGGAATCATTGTTTCCACACTGTGTGAATGTTGACTCCATAAACTTTTTAGGTACCATTGAAGTTTCCTCATATGCAGTCTTGCGTATGGAATTAGTAGGATGCAGGATGCCATGAAGCCCAGAGCCTGCAGAATTTGCCTTGCAGAAGACTGGGTTTTTGTTGCCATCAGTTTGAAGTAAGTAGTCAGTTGCCTTTGTTTCTCTGGCGGGAGGTAAGCCATCTGGGCGTTGTATTCAAGCTTGCACCCAGGAATGTTATATTTTGAGAGGGTACCAGTTGTGATTTCTTTTTGTTTATTGTGTACCCTAGGCATGTTAGAAGCCTTTTCACAAACGCCAGGTGTCATAGAAGAGTGTCCTTGTTCTGTGCTTGAATGAGACAGTCATCCAAGTAAGGATATATTTGAATACTTCTTTGTCTGCAAAATGCAATTACTGGCGCCAGGCACTTTGTAAAGACTCTGGGCGCAGTAGATAAGCCAAAGGGCAGTGCAGAGAATTGGCAATGCATTAAGCCAGCCTTGAATCTGAAGCATCTTCTGAACAACTGTCTTATTGGGACATGCAGGTATGCCTCTTTTAGGTCTAAAGTCACCAGCCAAGCATTCTTGCCCAGCATGGGCAGAAGCTGCTGTAAAGTGAGCATTTTGAAATGTCCAGGTATGTGTTCAAAATCGATAAATCCAGTATTGGCCACCTGGCATTGTCCTTTCTGGGTACCAAGAACAGTCTTGAGTAAAAACCTTGTCCTTTTTCTTGTTCTGGTACTGTATGAATGGCCCCCATATCCATGAGGGACGTAACCTGTTTTTGCGCCTCTGCCCATTGATTTTTTGGCAGATCTGGCCAACCATTTGTCATTGCAGAGTGTGGAAATGGAATCTGTATCCCTGTGATACGACGTTTAGTACCCATTTGTCCTGGGTTAACTGCCAATTTTGAGCAAAAAGTGTTAATTTTTCCCCCTATGAGTACTGCCAAAAGATAAGTGCTTGGTGTAGGCAGAGGGAAGTCATTGGGATTGCTTTCTGTAGGTTTGCGCTTTACCTCCTCCAGATTTGGAGGTGGATGTGCCCCATTGCTTTGACCTGTATGAGTCTTGAGCCTGGTACCTGGAACCCTTAGGGCATCTGGATTTGCCCCTTTGAGCTCTGTCTGACACAGGAAAGACCAATTTTTTGTAGGCCAGTGTCTACTGAATCTTGGTGGCTGCATGTAAGAAACTTTTAACAGTTTGCATAGACTTAGCTTTGTCTTCCATTTTCTTTAAAACCACTTCTGCCTTAATATCAAACAGAGAACCATGCTGTAAAGGTGCATCTAGCAATTTAGCTTTAACATGATCATGCAAATTTTGTTCCTTTAACCAGGCATGCCTCCTAATCACAGATCCAGTAACAGCGGCCCTGCAGGAGGCCTCTAAAGAATCAAAACCACATTGCAAAGTATGCTTTCCAACTTGTTCAGCTGCATGCAATAATTCCTGCAATTCTTTATTTTCTGCACATTCTGAAATCAACATCATTTTCTGTTTCAGCAATCCCATAACATGTTGTTGGTACTTAAGCATATGAAATTGACAATTTAAGGCCCTGATTGCCAAGGTTGAAGATGTATAAACCTTTTCTCCCCATCTGTCCAGTGCCCTAGAATCTCTGTCAGAGGGGGTAGGGTTTTTTGTTGTTGAGGCCTTAACTACCTTTGGACCCTGTGAAATAGTTTTAGGATCAGCAGCAGGGTTTCTAAATAAAAATGTATGTGAGTCGAGGACTCTGTAATATCTGTCAGGCTTACTGGGAGCCGGAGGTAAGGAGTCAGGGGTCAAGCTTGACTCTGAAAACACATCATCCACAATGTCTAAAACAGGGGGAATGGCTAAAGGCTTGTGCTGAGGGAGAAGAAAGAAATCCCTGAGCCTCTTTTTTGATTCTGAGAAGTCTTGACTCTCCCAGTGAAAATGCTCCCTCAAGGTATGCAAGGTTTCTCCAAATGGATAATCCTCAGGAGGAGATGCAGATGGAATAGACTCCTCAGCATCAGAATCCTCATACGGAAGTATAGATAATTCCTGATCAGAAGAGGAATCAGAAGAAATAGAAATCTGATCTGAGGATTCATAATCAGTGTCTTGCCGAGGCCTCTTATCTGGAGGGGGATGGGTACCCCTGATCAAGGTGATAAGGTCTTCAGCCATTTTGATAATCTGTTTTTTAGGCATAGGGGCCTGTGCACGTGGCTCATGTGTTGGTTTTTTAGGTTTAGAAGTTGCTTTTGTCTTTGGTTTTGCAGTGGTCGTTAGTTTGATGTACAAATGTAGAGGTCTGAATGCACCCTCAGTAGCCGGTACCTGCACAGCGGCTCCGGACCAATCTGAGGGAGATACTCAAGGTATTGGACCAACAGGTGTATCTTGCGGCATTGCTTGACTCCACATGGGTGTCGGTAGAGACTTGTGACTTGAAGGAAGCGGGTATCAGGAGCTGCGAAGGCACCTCACTGAGTACCGGCGACTGGCTTAGGAGAAGCTTAGTCATTGGTTTTGGATCGCGACTGCCTTTCTCTGTCCTTTTCTTTGCGCTTTTTATGTACTCCGGTAGCCAGATTGCTATCCGACGACATTTCTGGGTAGTTAAATCTGTTTCCAAAATACTTTGATGCAAAAATATACCAACGCTTAATAGTGCGTTGGCTAAATCTAGCACAAAAACGACAGCCAGGCATGTTGTGATCAGGGCATAGGCAAGGAATACAGTATAATGGAAATCCTTATGAGGTATTTGCTTCCCACAAGTAATACAATTATTAACTTTTTCTGACATCGGTAAAAAGCAAGAAAAAAGTTTCCCCAACGGGGTACTTAGCTTTAGTGAAGACTTCGGTTCTGAAACTCAAACTCGAATATTTCAGTAATCAGCCGACCAGCACTTGCGAAAAGCTTATGCTTCGGGCACCGCGCAGCAAGAAAGACTAAAGAAAATGGCGTTGGCTGCATGTTTTATACCCTTGACGTCATGGAAGAGGAGACAGCAACTGACGCAGGAACCAAGACGTTGGAATTCAGGCCGACTGAGGACAACCTGCCAGAAGATTACCCAAATGTAATGACTGCAACAGTGAAACACGAAGAACATCTGGTAATGCAAATAGCCTGCTTTGAAGCGGAGGTTTCTTCTGCAAGATTTCCTGATTGGGATATGCAGGTAAGCCTCTTTTAAATCTAGAGTTACCAGCCAGGCATCCTTGCCTAGCATAGGCAGTAACTGTTGTAGAGTCAGCATCTTGAATTTTGGAATGTCCAGGAAAGTATTTAGAATGTCCAGAATTGGACACCATGATTTGTCCAGGAAAAGTCTTGAATAAAAATCTTGTCCTTTTTCCTTTTCTGGTACTGGTTGAATAGCCCCCCATATCCATGAGGGACATAACTTGTTTCTGGGCCTTGGCCCACTGATTTGGAGGCAGATCTGGCCAACCGTTTGGAATTGGCAACGTGTGGAAATGAAATCTGTATCCCTGGGATACTATATTTAAAACCCACTTGTCCTGGGTAATTAGATGCCAGTTTTGTGCATGAAGTGCTTGTTTTCCCCGCAAAGGGGCTGCCAAAAGACACGTGCTTGGAAATGGCAGAGGAAAGTCATTGAGACTGTTTACCGTAGGGGGTTGCCTTGCTACTTCCAGATTTGGAGGTGGAGGCACCCCACTGTTCTGTAAGTTCCTTGTGACTGAAACCTGGAGCCTTTGGAGTGCCTGGGTTTGACCCGAGTGGCTCTGGTGGGTACTGGAAAGGACCAATTCTTAGTAGGCCAGTGCCTACTGAATCTGGGTGGCTGCACTTGTAGGAAATCTTTTACAGTTTGCATAGATTTAGCTTTGTCTTCCATCTTTTTCAAAACTTCTTCTGCCTTATTACCAAATAAACTGTCCTGTTGTAAAGGAGCATCCAACAATTTTGCTTTAACATGATCAGGCATATTTTGCTCCTTGAGCCAAGCATGCCTTCTTATCACAGATCCAGTTACAGCGGCCCTGCAAGAGGCCTCCAAGGAATCAAAACCACATTGCAAAGTATGCTTTACAACTTGTTCAGCTGAATGCAATAAATCCTGTAACTCTATTTTCCACACAGTCAGAAATCAACATCAACATCATTTTCTATTTAAGTAAGCCCATGACATGCTGCTGATATTTAAGCATATGAAATTGACAGTTTAAAGCCCTGATTGCCAGGGTTAAAGACGTGTAAACCCTCTTACCCCATCTATCCAGCGCCCTGGTCTCTATCAGGAGGGGTAGGATTTTTAGCAGTAGAAGCTTTAACACCCTTGGGACCCTGAGAAATTGTTTCAGGGTCAGCAGTATGGTTTTTAAAAAGAAATTTGTGGGAGTCAGGAACCCTGTCATATCTGTCTGGCTTACTAGGAGCCAGAGGCAGGGAATCAGGAGCCATGCTGGATTCTGAGAAAACATCAACAATGTCTAGAACAGGAGGTATAGCCAAAGGCATATGCTGAGGAAGAAGGAAATCCCTAAGCCTCTTTTTTTCTGCAAAATCCTGATTCTCCCAATGAAAATGTTCTCTTAAGGTATGCAAAGTTTCTCCAAAAGAAAAATCCTCAGGAGGAGACGCAGAATGGATGGATTCTTCTGCATCAGAGTCTTCATAAGGTGGAATAGATAATTCCTAATCAGAAGAGGAATCAGAAGAAATGGAAACCCAATCTGAAGATTCATAATCAGTGCTTTGCCTAGGCCTCTTAGCAGGAGGGGTTGGGAACCCCTGATCAAGGTAATTAAATCCTCAGCCATTTTGATCATTTGTTTTTTAGGCATAGGGGCCTAAGCACGTGGCTCATGCGTCGGTTTTTTTAGACATAGAAGTTGGCCTTGGCCTTGTTTTTGAGGATGGCGTCTGTTTAATATACAAATCTTTAGGCCCAAAAAAAACACCCTCAGAAGCCGGTGCCTGCTCAGCGGCTTCAAACCCATTTAAGCGAGAGACATCTGTGGGTTCAATACTTGAAGTATCTCGTGGCATGCCGGACTCCGAATGGGTCTCGGTAGAGGCCTGCGAATCAAAAGTAGCGGGTATCAGGGGCTGCGAAAGCACCTCACCGAGTACCGGCGACTGGCTTAGGAGAAGCTTCGTCGGTTTTGGACCTCACCGGTCTGTCTCTGTCTTTTCCTTTGCATTTTTTTGTGAATTCCGGTAGCTGGACTGCTAATCGACGACATTTCTGGATAGTTAAATCTTGAGCCAAAATATTTAGATGCAAAAATATACAGACGCTTAAATAGTGCGTTGGTTAAATCTAGCACAAAACCGACAGCAAAGCACATTATGATCAGGGCCTAGGTAAGGAATACAGTACAAATGAAAATCCTTATGAGGTATTTGCTTCCCATAAGCAATGCAATTATTAAATTTTATTGACATCGGTAACGAGCAAGAAAAAGTTTCCCCAATGGGGTACTTCGCTTTAGGTTGAAGACTTCGGTTCTGAAACTTGAAAACGAAAATTTCAGGAGTCGGCCGACCAGCACTTGCAAACTGCTTTTGTTTCGGGCACCGCGCGGCAAGAAAGATTGGTTAAAATGGCGTCGGATGCATGCTTTATACCCCTGATGACCTGACATCATGGAAGAAGGGACAGCAACCAATGCACGACCCAAGACTTTGTTAATCAGGCCAACTAAGGGCAACCTTTATTTATTTATTTATTTTATTTTACATTTGTTAACCGGGCTAGTCTAGCTGGATATATGTCCATTTTCAGTAGAGGCCCGGGGAGAAAAGCTCCACACATAAATCAATATAAAGAGACGTACAAAACAAACTTTAAGTATAATAAGAATATACATTTAGTAATAAGAACAAATACCTAAGGCACTTACAAATATTATACTAGGTCAGTAATAGCATGACATTAAATAATCTAAAGATTAGCACTTAGTTTTCAATAATCTGTCAAAGAGAAAGAGGTAAAGCAGGAGATTTAAAGGGATTAATGTAGTAATACAAGAGAGGAAAAGAGTGAGAAACAGTAGTCAAGTAAGGAGATGGAGTAGGAAGACGGAATAGAGGGTAGGGGAGAGGAAAGGAAGAGTTAGTCAGAGCATAAGAGGAGAGCAACAGAGCAAGAAAAAAGAAATAGTGTGTATAGCTAGTAAGCACAGAATATAGTTAAGGTAGAGTGGGGGGAGAGAAGAAGGTTAATCAGGAGTCCTGCAGGAACACAGCCAGTGGTTTTGGAAGTACAGTTTGATTTTTTGTTTGAAGAGTGGTAAGCAGACTACCCAAATGTAATGACTGCAACAGTGAAACACAAAGAACATCTGAAATATTTAGAAGTGAAAATATACAGACGACAGTGCGCTGTTTAAATAAAGCACAAAACCGACAGCAAAGCACTTTGTGGTCAGGGCCTAGGCAAGGAATACAGTACAAATGAAAATCTTTGTGAGGTATTTGCTTTCCACAAGTAATGCAATTATTAACTTTTACTGACATCGGTAAGGAGCAAGAAAAGTTTTCCCAATGGGGTACTTAGCTTTAGTTGAAGACTTCGGTTCTGAAACTCGAAAATGAATATTTCAGGAGTTAGTCGACGGGCACTTGCGAACTTCTACTTGGTAATGTAGAATCAATAGAATAATTTGGAATGTGAGGATCGAATTCCTGAGCATGCATCCAGGTGCAAAATCTCTTCCATTTACCTTCATAAGATTTCCTAGTGCTAGGCCTTCTGGCTTCTAAGATAACATACATGACCTGTTTGGAAAGTTTAGGCCCTGAATACGCCAGGCTGCCAGGCTGACAGTTTTGATATGAGAGTGCAGGACCTGGCCGTGGTGTTGAGACAAAAGATTTGGAATCTGAGGTAGAATCCAAGGAGGTTCCTGGGATAGATTTATCAGTGTTGACTACCAAAATTGTCGAGGTCAATTCGGGGCTAGTAAGATCAGCTTTGGTTTGTCCTGTTTTGGTAGAAGAGGTAGTGGTGGAAAGGCATACCCCGACAGGTTCCTCCAACTGAATGAGAGAGCATCCACTTTCCATGCTAGCTTGTGATATGTCCTTGTGCAAAAAGTCTGTAACTGGTAGTTGTGGGGAGATGCAAATAGATCGATGTCCGGGCAGCCCCAGGCTTCTGTAATCATCCTGAATATTTGGGTGTCTAGCATCCACTCGTGTGGGTCTGACAGGTTCCTGCTCAGGCTGTCTGCCAGAGTGTTTTGTTTCCCTGGCAGGAATTGTGCTTGTAGGTCCACTTTGCAAGCTAGTGCTGTGTTCCATAGAGTCATGGCTAGTCTGCAAAGGGGGTAGGAGTGAGAACCATAGAGTCATGGCTTGTCTGCAAATGAGGTAGGAGTGAGAACCCCCTTGCTTGTTTATGTACCACATTACTGTGGTGTCTGTCCGTATCAGTAGCTGCCCTGGCTGTAAAAGATCCCTGAAAGCCAAGAGGGCATTCTGTACAGCTAACATCTCTTTTAAATTGATATGTAGATGCTTCTGATCCTCTGTCCAAAAACCTTGCAGGCCTTTCCCCTGCAAGTGGGCTTCCCATGCATAATCCGAGGCATCCGTGGTTATCACTTGGTAGGCTGGAGGTAGACTGAAGGCTTTCCCTTTGTTTTGAAGACAAGCCATGGTCCACCAATGGAATTCTTTTTGCAGGTAAGGCAAGACAGCAATCACTGTTTCCAGACTGTGACAATGCTGGGACCATACGCTTTTTAGGTACCATTGTATCTTCCTCATATGCAGTCTTGCATATGGTATGAGTAGGATGCAGGAAGTCATGTAACCCAAAGCCTGCAGGAATTTCCTTGCAGTTAGCTGAGACATCAATGCCAGGCTTTTGAAAGTTGAAGCCAGCTGTAGTTGTTTTTCTGATGTCAGGAATGCCATCTGGGTTGTTGTGTTTAAAAGAGCACCCAGGAAAGTTATCTGTTGAGTGGGTGTCAAATTTGACTTTGTTACGTTCACAGTGAATCCCAAGTCCTTGAGTAGATTCTGAACAAATTCCAGGTGCTGGAGTAAAATGTCCTTGCTGTCTGCTTGAATAAGGCAGTCATCCAGATAAGGGTAAATTTGAATTCCCTTGAGTCTGCAGTAAGCTACTACTGGTGTCAGGCACTTGGTAAAGACCATGGGTGCAGTAGACAAGCCAAAGGGCAGCGCAGAGAATTGGTAATATTTCGAGCCTGCCTTGAACCTGAGGTATCTTCTGCACTCCTGTCTGATAGGCATGTGTAGGTAAGCCTCCTTTAAATCCAATGTCACCATCCATGCATTTTTGTTCAACATTGGCAGGAGCTGCTGCAGAGTAAGCATCTTGAACTTTGGTATATCCAGGTAAGTATTTAAGACTGACAGATCCAGGATGGGTCTCCAAGTATTTTGCTTTCTGGGAACTAGAAAGAGTCTTGAATAAAAGCCTTGTCCCATCTCTGAATTTGGAACCAGTTCTATGGCCCTCATAGCCATGAGGGACCTCACCTGTTTTAACGCCTCTGCCCATTGAGTTTTTGGTAGGTCTGGCCATCCGTTTGGTTTTGGTAAGGTGTGAAAGTGGAATTTGTAACCTCTTAAAACTACATCCAGAACCCACTTGTCTTGGGTTATATGCAAGCCCAATTTTGGTGAAAAAGAGAAAGTTTTCCTCACAGAGGAGCTACCAGGAGAGTGGTTCCTGGAGCCATGCAGGAGGAGTCACTGAGCCTGTTTCCTGTAAGGTTGAGACCTATCTTCTCCATCTCTGGGGCTGGAAGCACTCTACTGTCTAGGTCTATAAGAGGTCTGTGCTTGGGTCCTCCCTCTGGGGTGCCTATATCTACCCCTCTGAGGCCTGTCCGAGCTGGGAAAGGACCAATTTTTAGCTGGCCAATTTCTGCTAAATCTAGGAGGCTGAACTTGTAAGAAATCCTTTACCGTTTGCATGGATTTTGCCTTATCCTCCATTTTCTTTATAACCTCTTCAGCCTTAGACCCAAACAAAACATTATGTTGAACAGGAGCATCCAGTAACTTTGCTTTCACTTGAACTTGATCAGGCAAATTTTGTTCCTTTAACCAAGCATGCCTTCTAATGACTGTGCCAGTGGCAGCCGCCCTGCAAGAGGCCTCCAAAGCATCAAAACCACAGTGTAAGGTATGTCTTCCCACCTGCTCAGTAGCATGCATCAAATCATGTAATTTCTTATTGTCCGCACATGCAGAAATGGTACTCATTTTTTGTTTCATAACAGACAAAAGGTATTGCTGATATTTCAACATATGAAATTGAAAATTTAAAGCCCTAATAGATAAAGTAGCAGAAGTGTACACTTTTTTGCCCCATCTCTCCAAAGCTCTAGAATCCTTATCTGACGGAAATGGGTTCTTAGCAGTGGCGGCCTTAACACCCTTAGGACCCTGAGAAATGGTTTCTGGATCAGCAGTAGGAATTTTATAAAGAAAGTGGTGGGAGTCAGGGACTCTAATATCTATCAGGTTTAGCAGGGGCCGGAGGAAAGGAGTCAGGAGTTAAATTAGACTCAGAAAAGACATCATCCACAATATCCAAAATAGGAAGAATAGCCAGGGGTCTGTGTTGGGGAAGAAGAAGGAAAACCCTAAGCCTTCTCTTAGATTCAGAGTACTCCTGCCCTTCCCAGTGAAAATGTTCCCTCATGTCATGTAAAGTTTCCCCAAAAGAATAATCCTCAGGAGGAGAAGCTGAAGGGATGGATTCCTCAGCATCAGAATCCTCATAAGGAGGGAAAGTAATCCTGTTCAGAGGAAGACACTGAAGAGATAGATGCCTGATCAGAGGATTCATAATCCAATTCCTGTCTTGGCCTTTTGTCAGGAGGGGGATGTGAGCCCCTAATCATAGTTAATAAGTCCTCCGCCATTTTAAGCATTTGTTTTTGAGATTTAGGTCCCGGATCAGAGGAGGCCTGGGCTTAAGTCTTTGTTTTAGAAGGAGTCTTTGCCTTTGTCTTTGCCTTTACCTGAAGCTGCGTAGGCCTGAAAACCTCCTCGGAAGCCGGTACCTGCACAGCGGCTCCGGACCCATCCGAGGGAGCATTATCCGAAGGTCCTGCACCTGGATTATTCGAAGGCCTAGTTGGCTCCTCGTGGGAGTCTGTTTTGGCAAGCGGTTCTGTAATGGCCGAGGACAGGGGCTGCGAAAGAGCCTCACCGAACCAGCAGCTGGCTCTGATTGTAAACTGTCATCTGATTTGGACTTCGGAGGCCTATACTTATCCTTGTGCCTTTTATGAACGCCGGTAGTCGGAAGCGTGTCCGACGACATGTTATAATTAAATCGCCTCCCAAAGTAATGAAAGGCAAAATCGTATCTCCGTTTAATAGTACGTTGATCAAATATAGCACAAAACCGACAACTAGCTACGTCATGGTCAGGGCCTAGAAAAGGAATACAGTAAGAGTGAAAATCTTATGAGGTATTTGCTTCCCACATGAAATACAATTATTAACTTTTTCTGACATCGGTCTGGAGCAAGAAAAAAGTTTCCCCAACGGGGTACTTAGCTTTGAAAAGAAGAATGTCTTCTTTATGAAGCACCAAAAATAACAGGAGACAGCCGACCGGCACTTGCGAACTGCTTCCACCGCGCGGCAAGAAAGACTGGAGAATATGGCGTCGACTGGGAGCTTTGTACCCCTGGCGCTCTGACGTCAGGGAGGGTGAGTACACAGCCGATGCCGGACCCAGACTTTGGGATTCTGGCCGACCGAGGGCTGCCTGCCGGCAAGGAAGAACCCTGCAGTGATGACTGCAGCAGTGAAACACGATGAACATCCAAGCAGTTAGTCTCAGCGAATCTGATGTTCACACGGATGGGAAATTAGATCCTGCCTGGGATCCAGTATCCATGCGGGATACTTACTGTGAGACAACAGGAAGGGGAACAATACCTGACGAGGCTAGAAAGGGCAATGAGGATTAGAATGGTCTTCAAACTGTTAGCCTTCTGTAAGACTCTGGGAATCAGAGGATAAGCATACAGGAGACTTGGGGGCCAATCATGGACTAGAGCATCCTTGGGTGACTCCCCCAGGGAGAGGGATCAGAGCGAAACACTTGCTGCACTTGTTCAGGGGAGAGGAAAAGAGGTTGCAACAAGGTTGGCCCCAATGGCTGAATATTTGATTCACTACTGATTGGTTCAGGGACACTCGTGTAGGCTTAAGATCGATCTGCTCAGTGTCTGCCAGAATGCTGGACTCCCCCAGAATATGTGTTGCAGTGAGAAAATGGTTTGAAGAGAGAGCCCATTCCCAAACCCTTATGGCCTCCCTGCACAATGGGTATGACCGGGTTCCTCCCTGCTTGTTGATGTACCCAACAGCCAACATATCGTCTGTAAGAATTGCAATTGTTCCCAGAGGGAGTCGGTCCTAAAAAGCTTGCAATCTCAGAAGAACCGCCCTCATCTCCAGGACATTTATGTGGAATTTGGTCTGCCATGGACTACATGCCTAGGATCGTTCTTCCCTGTAAACGCCACCCCCCCACCCAAACAGGAAAGAACCTGTGATCACTGTGGCTATAACTGGAGGAGGAGTGAAGGGTCTGCTGAGATGGAGGTAGTCTGTAAGCATCCATCACTGCAGATGACGCTTGCAAAAAGGAGTTAGCCTGACGGGGGCTGACAATGGAAGATACAGAATAGACCACTGGCCCTCGAGTTCACTGGAGAACTTGCATGAAGAATCTTGCTACAGGAACCAGAAGGAAGGCAGCTGACTTGGACCCTAGGGCCATGAGGACCAAGCGAGCTTGGCAGTGACGGGATATCTAGTAGCAGTTGTACCTGCTGTCTCAATGATGTTATTCTCTGTGGAGGTAGGGCAGCTATCTGGTTGGTTGTGCTCAATTGCATCCCTATAGACTATGTCCTGTACGGGAGACATCTTTGACTGCCAAATTTACTGCGATTCCCAAGCTATTGAAGTGTTGCAGCATAACCTGAATGGCTCGAAGTAGTTGACGCCTTACAGGTGCCGTCAGAAGTCAATCGACTAGGTATGGAATTACTGCCATGCACTTGGTGAACACCCAAGGGGTGCAGTGGTGAGACAAAAAAGGGCAGTGCTCTGAATTGCGAATGACTGGCTCCCAGCCAGAAGTGCAAATGTCTCCTGGAGCACCTATTTTGATATGATGGAATGAGTCCTGGAGATCTACAGAGCACATCCAATCATCCTTGCATAGAAGTGGCAGAATGAAATGTACTGTAACCATGCAGAACTTCAACTTCTTTACAAACAAATTCAGGCTGCTCAAATCTAAGATTAGTCAAAGGTTCCCTGTATTCTTCGTCACCAAAAAGAAGCGCGAGCAAGTTCCACATCCTTGATGTTCAGTTGGGACCTCCTGGATGACTCTCTTTTCTAGATGTTTCTGAATTTCTGGAATGGCATTCTCCCTCTGACTGGGTGGCACACTGGGGAAGATATCGCCCACATCACGGCAGAGGATGGGAAAAGGGAATATCGCAACCTCGGGAAATTGTATTTAACACCCAGTTGTCATTTATGTTTGCCCAGGCATCTGGATGTAATGATACTCTGCCCCCGACTGCCTCCAGGGTAGGAGAGTTGGGCAGCACCTCAGGAGTGCTGACAGGGCCTGTCAGAGAAATGTTCTCCACTGTCCTGGTTCTATGGACCCCTTCTCCCTCTGGGAGCACTGACCATTAAATCCTCTCCCTCTGCCTCTAGAAGAGGATTCATCCTGCGAATCTGGGAAAGACCCTGGAGGCTTACAGAACCACATCATCTTCCCACTCTGTTGGTTCCTGGAGAAGGTCCATGGGGGGGGGGGGGACTTGATTCCTGCAGCAGATAAGGACTTACCTTCCTGCTCATTGTGGTAAGAGTTTCTTTAACTGACAGTCATAGGATCACAGGAAGTTACTAGGCTACTGGCCCTGAGGCCCTTACAAGCCTAGCCAAGCATTTAGCCTATGTTCTGACGAGATAGCACCCAATGCACCTGTCCAGCATGGACACAGGTGGAATCCTAAACAGGGAAGAACGGTCAAAAGGGGCATTTATGAGTGACACATTAAAGGGGTCCACAAGCCTACAAAGCCTCATCCAGGCATGTCTCCTAAGGGCTATGCCCGAGAGGTTCCTTCTACAGCATGGGAAATTAGCCTCACAGGAATTAGCGATAGAGGACATAGTGGACAGTTGGGGAGATGCCTTCTTGATGTCTTCCTCCTACAAAGACTGACAGAGAATTGGCGAGTTCCTTGACCAGGTCTCTCTGGAGGGGTGGAGGGGGTGTAAAGTGTGACAAGCAAAGTACAGTTGTGTACACTTACCATAAATGTAGATGTTAGAGTGTATTCACTGTTGCAGTCATCACATTTGGGTTATCTGCTTGCAGTAGCCCTCAGTTGGCCTGATTAACAAAGTCTTGGGTCCTGCATCAGATGCTGCCCTTCTTCCGTGACATCAGGTCGTCAGGGGTATAAAACATGCAGCCAACGCCATTACATCAGTTTCTGTTGCCCCAGATGTCAGGTGTCCCCCTTAATGGGAAGCAATGAAATCTATAAATAAACAAGGATATACCTCCAACAAAAAAGCGAATACACCAAAAAGCTTTTTGAGCATAGTAAAGGAGAGTAGAGGTATATCCAAAAGAATTAAGGGGGCTAGAGGGAGGGTAAACAGGACTGCAACAGTGAATACACTCGAACATCTACATTTATGGTAAGTGTACACAACAGTACTATGTTCTTCTTGTTTCACTGTTGCAGTCATCACATTTGGGTAGATTCCCAAAGCTAAGTATGGGAGGAGGAATTTAGATAGAGTTATAAGGCTCTGCAAGACTGCAGTGGCAAAGCCAGCTCTGGATTTAGAGAAAATTGGTAGATGGTAATGCTTGGTAAAAGTATGTACAGAACTCCAGGAAGCAGCTTCTAGGATGTCCCTGGTAGGGATGTCTCTGAGAAAGGTTGTAGAGGTAAGATGCAGCCCTGGTTGAGTGGGGTCTGATCCCCTATGGTATAAGTTTTCCATGGTGCTTGTAGCAGAAATGAATGCAATGGCCTATCCATTTGGAAATGGTTTGCTTTGAAATAGCCTTCCTCTCTGCCCCTGCAGCAAATGCCACCAGCAGTTCAGATTTCCTTTGAGGTTTAGTCCTGTCCAAGTAGAATCTAAGTTGTCTGTGCACATCTAAGGAGTGCAGTATCCATTCTCCTTTGTTCTGTGGATTAGGAAAGAAGGCTGGCAAATGAATGGACTGATTAAGTGCCACACTGGATACCACCTTGGGCATGAAGGAGGGATTGGTCCTGAGGGACACCCTGTCCGCATGAAAGATGATGAAAGGCTCCACTGCCATAAGGGCCTGCAATTCAGATAACCTTCTTGCTGAAGTGATTGCTAAAAGGAACACGTTTTTCCAAGAAAGGAATTTTAAATCTGCAGTAGCAGCTGGCTCAAAAAGAGGAAGAGTGAGTTTCTCCAATATAAAGTTAAGGTCCCAGGCTGTGGTTGGAGCTCTCCTGGGTGGTCATAAATGTTTGGCCCCTCTGAGGAAAGTACAGTTGTGTACACTTACCATAAATGTAGATGTTCGGGTGTACTCACTGTTGCAGTCATAACATTTGGCTAATCCTGCTGGCAGGTTGCCCTCAGTTGGCCTGAATTCCAAAGTCCTGGGTCCTGTGTCGGCTGCTGTCTCCCCTTCCCTGACGTCAGGGGTATAAAAAAAGCAGCCAACGCCATTTTCTTCAGTTTTTCTTGCCCCAGATGTCAGGTGCCCCCTGAAAAGGTAGCCAAAATTTATATATATATATATATATATATATATATATATATATATATATATATATATATATATACATATATTACATATAAATACATGCACCAATATAAATTTTACCTTCATCTACAAGCAAATACTCCACATAGGTTGTATAAATCAGAGAAGGAAAGAAAAGTTCCAGCAGTGAAAAGGGGGATGGCGGGTTGGTAACTTGGACTGCAACAGTAAATACACTCGAACATCTACATTTATTGTAAGTGTACACAACTGTACTATGTTCTTCGTGATTCACTGTTGCAGTCATTACATTTGGGTAGAGTCCCAAAGCTATGGTTGGGAGGCTGGAGCTAAACAGCATTAGGAGTGGCTATGAGGCCCTGCAGAACTATAGTGGCAAAGCCTGCCCTGGATTTAGAGTAGAGTGGCAGATGATAGTGCTTTGTAAAGGTGTGCACTGAACTCCAAGTAGCCGCCTCTAAAATGTCTTTGGTTGGTACTCCCCTGGGAAAAGCTGCTAAAGTGGCTGCAGCTCTGGTGGAATGTGGCCTACTGCCCTTAGGCTCTGGCTTGCCATGGTGTAAATAGCAGAAACTAATGCAGTGGCCTATCCACTTTGAAATAGTCTGCTTTGAAATAGCTTTCCTTGTGATCCTGCAGCATATGCCACTAGTAATTGCTCTGTCTTCCTGAAAACTTTGGTTCTGTCCAAGTAGAATCTAAGCTGTCTGTGAACGTCCAAAGAATGCAGAATTCTTTCCCCCTTGTTCTGAGGTTTTGGATAAAAAGTTGGCAGATGAATAGTTTGGTTAAGAGCCACACTGGACACCACCTTAGGCATACATGTTGGGTTTGCCCTCAGTGAGACCCTGTCTGGATAAAAAATGATAAAAGATTCCACAGCCATGAAGGCCTGTAGCTCTGAAACTTGTCTTGCAGAAGTTATTGCTAGGAGCAGAGCCGTTTTCCAAGATAAATCTTTATATCAGCAGTAGCATCTGGCTCGAAAGGAGGCAGGGTGAGTTTTTCCAAGACATAGTTGAGGTCCCATGCAGGTATTGGCGATCTCCTTGGAGGACTTAAATTTTTGGCTCCTCTGAGGTACTGCTTTAACAAAGGATGAAAGAAGATTGGTGGCTCTGTATTGTAATGAGCCAAAATGGCAGAGGCATGAATTTTAATTGATGAAAAAGATAGGCCTTTGTCCAGCATCTCAGTTAAGTAATGCAAAATCTGAGGAATATTTGATACAGCTGTATCAGTTCCTTGTGCCTGGTTCCAAGCACAGAATCTCTTCCATTTCCCAGCATAAGATTTCCTAGTAATAGGCCTTCTGGCTTCCAAAATGACTTCCATCACAGCTTTACTGAGAGGTATGTTTTGTATGACTACATTATCTGCCATGCTGCACGGTTTAAAGTTCTGAGTTGGCTGTGCAGGATCTGACTGTTTTGCTGGGACAGTAGATTAGGTATTTGAGGTAAGGTTTAAGCTGGGCATTGAAACAGGTTCCTTAGGATTGGATACCAGTACTGGCGGGGCCAGTCTGGGGCAATCAGTATCTTCTTTGGCTTCTCCTGTCTGACCTTTAGGAGCACCTTGGGGAGGAGAGGCAGTGGAGTAAAGGCATATACTGATAGGCTTTCCCAGCTGAAAGATAGGGCGTCCACTTTCAATGCTTGTCTGTGATAAGTCCTTGTGCAGAATCTTTTAGTTGGTAGTTGTGAGGGGAGGCAAACAGATCTATGCCCGGGCATTCCCATTTCCTTGTTATCACGCTGAAGACTTGCGGATTCAGCTGCCACTTGTGGGGATCCATGAGGTTTCTGCTTAATTCGTCTGCCAGAGTGTTTTCCTTTCCTGGTAGGAATTGTGCCTGCAGATGTACTTGGTAAGTCAATTCTGTGCCCCACAAAGTTATGGTTAGTCTGCAAAGGGGGTAGGAATGTGTGCCCCCCGGCTTGTTTATATACCACATAACCATGGTGTTGTCTGTCTTTATCAGTAGTTGTCCCGGATGAAGTAGGTCCTTGAAGGCTGTCAGGGCATTTTGAACAGCTAGCATCTCTTTTTGATTGATATGCAGATGCATTTGGTTTGAGGACCATGTGCCCTGAATGTATCTTCCTGCCATGTGGGCCCCCCAGGCATAATCTAATGCATCCGTTGTTGGTGTCTGCCTGGCTGGGGGTAATGTGAATGGCTGTCCCTTGTTCTTGTGACAAGCCTTTGCCTACCATCGAAACTCCTGTTGCAGACAGGGAATGAGAGTAATCATTGTTTCCAGGCTGTGGCAATGTTGAGTCAAAACACTTTTTAGGTACCACTGAAGTTTCCTCAAATGCAGTCTTGCATATAGAATTAGTAGGATGCAGGATGCCATGAAGCCCAAAGCCTGCAGAATTTTTCTTGCAGATAACTGGGCCTTTGTTGCCAACATTTTGAAATAGGTAATCAGTTGCCTTTGTCTGCCGTGAGATAAGCCATCTGGGCAGGTGTATTTAAGCTTGCACCCAGGAATATTATCTCTCGAGAGGGTAATAGTTTTGATTTCTTTTCGTTGACTGTGCACCCTCTAGGCATGTTAAAAGTCTTTGCACAAACGACAGATGCTGTAGAAGAATGTCCTTGTTCTCTGCTTGAATTAGACAGTCGTCCAAGTAAGGATACATTTCTATTCCTCTTTGTCTGTACAATGCAATTACTGGTGCCAGGCACTTTGTAAAGACCCCGGGCGCAGTAGATAAGCCAAAGGGCAGTGCAGATAATTGGTAATGCATTGAGCCAACCTTGAATCTGAGGTATCTTCTGCATGATTGTCTGATTGGGACATGCACGTATGCCTCTTTTAGGTCTAATGTCACAAGCCAAGCATTCTTGCCCAGCATGGGCAGAAGCTGCTGCAAAGTCAACATTTTGAATTTTGGTATATCCAGGAATGTGTTCAGAATAGATAGGTCAAGTATTGGCCTCCAGGCCTTGTCCTTTCTGGGTAGCAAGAACAGCCTCGAGTAAAATCCTTGTCCTTGCTCTGGTACTTGCTGAATGGCCCCCATGTCCATGAGGGATGAGACTTGTTTTTGTGCCTCTGCCCATTGTTTTTTTGGCAGATCTGGCCAGCCGTTTGCCTTTGGCAGGGTATGGAAATGGAACTTGTAGCCTTGCGACACTATATTTAGAACCCACCTGTCTTGGGTTATAATGTGCCAATTTTGAGAAAATAGTGCTAATTTTCCCCCTAAGGGTGCTGCCAGGAGATAAGTGCTTGATGCTGGCAGGAGAAAGTCATTAGGACTGTTTCCTGTATGGTTGTGATTTGTCTTCTCCAACTTTGGAGGGAGTAGCACCCCATTGTTTTGACATGTATGAACCTTGAGCCTGGGATCTGCCTCTAGGGTGTCTGGATCTGCCCCTTTGAGGTCTGTCTGACACAGGAAAGGACCAATTATTTGTAGGCCAGCATCTACTAAACCTAGGTGGCTGTACTTGTAAAAAATCTTTGACAATTTGCATAGATTTAGCTTTGTCCTCCATTTTCTTTAGCACCTCTTCTGCCTTAACACCAAAGTATCATGTAAAGGTGCATCTAATAATTTAACTTTGACATGATCAGGCAGATTTTGTTCCTTTAACCAAGCATGCCTCCTAATCACAGAACCTGTAACTGCGGCCCTGCAGGAAGCCTCAAAATAATCAAAACCACATTGCAAAGTATGCTTTCCAACTTGTTCAGCTGCATGCAATAAATCCTGCATTTCCTTGTTTTCTGCACATTCAGAGTTTAACAACATTTTCTGTTTAAGCAATGCCATGACATGTTGCTGATATTTGAGCATATGAAAATGACAGTTTAAAGCCCTTATAGCCAAGGTAACAGATGTGTAAACCTTTTTTCCCCATCTATCCAGTGCCCTAGAATCTCTGTCAGAGGGGATAGGGTTTTTTGCTGTGGAAGCCCTAACTCCTTTGGGACCCTGTGAAATAGTTTCTGGGTCTGCAGAAGGGTTTTTAAAAAGGAATTTATGAGAGTCAGGAACCCTGTAATGTCTGTCAGGCTTAACAGGAGCTGGAGGTAAGGAGTCAGGGTAAGACTAGACTCCGAAAACACATCATCTACAATGTCTGGTACACGTGGAATGGCTAGAGACCTGTGTTGATGTAGTAAAAGGAAATCCCTGAGCCTTTTTTTAGATTCTGAAAAATCTTGGCTCTCCCAGTGGAAATGCTCCCTCATGGTATGCAAGGTTTCCCCAAAAGAATAGTCCTCTGGAGAAGAAGCTGAAGGTATAGATTCTTCAGCATCAGCATCCTCATAGGGGGGGAAGAGAATATTCCTGATCAGAAGAGGAATCAGAAGAAATAGAAACTGATCTGAAGATTCAGTCAGTCTCTTGCCTAGGCCTCTTATCAGGAGAGGGATGGGAACCCCTAATCAAGGTAATCAAGTCTTCAGCCATTTTGAGCATCTGTTTTTTGGGCGTAGAGGCCTGTCCACATGGCTCTTGAGCTCGTTTCTTTGCTTTTGAAGGAGCTTTAGTCTTTGCCTTTGAAGCTGAAGTCTGTTTAATGTAAAGGTGTTTAGGTCTGAAAACACCCTCAGAAGCCAGTGCCTGCTCAGCGGCTCCGGACCCATCTGAAGGAATAGTTTCCGAGGCTCCAATACCTTGAGTTTCCAGCGGCATGGCTGACTCCACATGGGAGTCGGCAGCGGGTTGTGACGCTAAAGTAGCGGGCATCAGGGGCTGCGAAAGCCCCTCACGGAGAACCAGCGACTGGCTTAGGAGAAGCTTCATCGGTTTTGGACCTTGGTTGTTTATCTCTCTCTTTTTCTTTGCATTTTTTGTGAACTGTGGTAGTCGGATGGCTATCCGACGACATTTCTGGATAATTAAACCGGCGTCCAAAATAGTTTAAAGCAAAATCATACTGATGCTCAATAGTGCGTTGGTTAAATCTAGCACAAAAGCGACAACCAGAAACGCTGTGATCAGGGCCTAGGCAAGGAATACAGTAAGAATGAAAGTCCTTATGAGGTATTTGCTTTCCACAAGAAATACAATTATTTACTTTTTCTGATATCGGTCTGGAGCAAGAAAAATGTTTCCCCAATGGGGTACTTAGCTTTACTGAAGACTTCGGATCTGAAATTTGAACACAAAAATCTCAGGAGTCGGCCGACCGGCACTTGCGAATGGCTTCTGCTTCAGGCACCGCGCGGCAAGAAAGACTGAAAAAATTGGTGTCGGCTGCTTCTTTTATACCCCTGATGACCTGATGTCAGGGAAGGGGCGACAGCAGCCGACGCAGGACCCAGGACTTTGGAATTCAGGCCGACTGAGGGCAACCTGCCAGCAGGATTACCCAAATGTAATGACTGCAACAGTGAAACACGAAGAACATCTGCTTGAGCAGTGAATGAGAGAAGAGGGGAGATTCTGTGTTATGAGTTGAAATAGTTGAGGCATGGATTTTGATGGAGGAGAAAGACAAGGCCTTGTGAAGCATCGCAGTTAAGTATTGTAAAATCTCACGTAAATTGGGCACTGCTGTGCTCATCCCTTGAGATTGGTTCCAGGCACAAAATCTTTTCCATTTTTCAGCATAAGATTTTCTAGTACTAGGCCTCCTTGCCGCTAAAATGATATCATCACTGGTTTACTGAGGGATGGTAAAGGAGACATTATTGTAATCAGCCAGGCTGCTAGGTTCAGTGTGTGAAGCTGAGAGTGTAGAATCCGGTTCTCCTGCTGAGACAATAGGGTAGGAGTCTGAGGCAGGTGCCATGGGGCCGACAGTGACACACTGCGCAAGAGGGGGGTACCAGTGTTGGCGTGGCTAGTCTGGTGCAATCAAAATTGTCCTTGGTTTGTCTTGTTTGATCTTTAGTAGTACTTTGGAGAGCAGAGGCAGAGGAGGAAAGGCATAAACTGATAGGTTTTTCCAGCTGAAGGACAGAACATCCACTTTCCAAGCTTGTTTGTGGGGAGTCCTTGTGCAAAATTTGTCCAATTGATAGTTCTGGGGGGAGGCAAAGAGTTCTATATCTGGGCTCCCCCATTTGCTTGTCAACATGTTAAAAATCCTTGGTTCCAGTTTCCACTCATATGGGTCCATGAGGTTTCTGCTTGGTTCGTCTGCCAGTGTGTTTAGTTTTCCTGGCAGGAATTGAGCTTGTTGATGCACTTGGTAGCTCAGGGCTGTGTTCCACAATGCCATGGCTAGTCTGCAGAGGGGGTAAGAATGTGTACCCCCCCCCCGCTTGTCTATGTACCACATAACAGTGGTGTTGTCCGTCTTTACCATTAAATGTCCTGAAAGAATGCGGTCCTTGAAGGCTGTCAGAGCATTCTGTACAGCTAACATTTCTTTCTGATTGATATGCAGGCGCATTTGACTTGAGTTCCATTTGCCCTGAATGCACTTCCCTGCCAGGTGAGCCCCCTAGCATAGTCTGACGCATCGCTTGTTAGGGTTTGGATGGCAGGGGGTAGTGTGAATGGTAGTCCCTTGTTGTGACGGCAGGCCTCTGCCCACCAAAGGAACTCTAGGCATAGGCAAGGTATGATCAGAATCATTGCTTCTAGATCCTGTGATTGTTGACACCATAGGCTTTTTAGATACCATTGTAGTTTCCTCATATGCAATCTTGCATATTAATGCTTGCAGTATTTGCCTTGCAGATAGGGTTTTTGTGGCCACTTGAAGTAGGTTGTCAAATGAATTTGTTTCTCTGGAGTGAAGAAAGCCATCCGGGAAGTTGTATTCGAGCTTGCTCCCAGGAATATAATTTGTTGACAGGGTACCAGGTGTGATTTCTTTTCATTTACGGTGTACCCCAGACAAGTTAGCACCCTTTGTACAAATGCCAGATGATTCAAAAGTATGTCCTGGCTTTCTGCCTGAATTAGACAATCGTACAGCTATGGGTATATTTGAATATTTCTTTGCCTGCAAAATACAATGACTGGAGCTAGGCACTTTGTGAATACCTTGAGCGCAGTAGATAAGACACTAATAAGTGTCTTATCTAATAAGTAGATAAGTGCATGCAGCCTGCTTTGAAGTGTAGGTATTTTCTGCAAGATTCCCTGGTTGGGATGTGCAGGTAGGCTTCCTTTAAATCCAGTGTTGCCAACCAGGCATCTTTAACCTATCATGGGAAGCAACTGGTGAAGAGTTAGCATCTTGAATTTTGGAATCACCAAAAAGGTGTTTAGGACAGACAGGTCCAGGATAGGACGTCATGAGTTGTCTTTTCTGGGTACCAGGAAAAGTCTTGAGTAGAAACCTTGTCCCTTTTCCTCTTCTGGTACAGTCTGAATAGCCTTTAATCTTAAGAGAGAGAGTACTTGCTTTTGAGCTTCTGCCCACTGATTTGGGGGTAGATCTGGCCAACCGGTTGGTAACGTGTGGAAGTGAATCTGTACCCTTGGGAAACAGTTTAAAACCATTTGTCCTGGGTAATGAGTTTCCAGTTTTTTGCTTGCAAAGCAATCTTTTCCCCTTAAGGAGCAGTCAGTTGAGAAGTGCTTGGAAGTTTTAAAGTTAAGTCATTGAGAAAGCTTACCATAGGGGGGAGTCTTACTACTCCCTGATTTGGAAGTGGGAGCCCCCCACTGCTTAGTTCTGTGCGTACCCTCTGACTGAAGCCTGGGTGTTCTGCTGGTTCTGGATTTGAACTGAGAAGGCCTGGAAGAGGCAGGAAAGGACCAATTTTTTGAGGGCCAATGCTTACTAAATCTAGGAGGCTGCACTTCTAAGAAATATTTAAAAGTTTGCATAGATTTAGATTTTTCCTCCATCTTTTTAAGAACTTCTTCTGCTTTGTCGCCAAACAGGCGGTCCTGATTTAAGGGAACATCCAGCAATTTAGTTTTAACATGATCTGGCAAAGATTCCTCCTTAAGCCAAGCATGCCTTAAGTACAGACCCAGTGACAGCAGCCCTCAAGATGCCTCTAGTGAATTAAAACCACACTGCAACGTATGTTTTCCAACCTGTTCAGCAGATGCATTAATCATTCAAATCCTATTTTTCTGCACTACATCATTTTCTGTTTAAGCAATCCAATAATATGCTGCTGATACTTTAACATATGAAACTGACAATTTAAGGCCCTGATGGCCAAGGTTGCAGAGGTGTATACCTTCTTACCCCATCTATCCAGGGCCCTGGAATCTCTATCAGAGGGGGTAGGATTTTTGGCAGTAGTAGCCTTAATGCCCTTGGGTCCCTGTGAAATGGTCTCAGGATCTGCAGTAGGATTTTTAAAAAGGAACTTGTGAGAATCAGGAACCCTGTAATATCTATCAGGTTTTCTGGGAGCAGGTAAAGAGTCAGGGGCCAAGCTAGATTCCGAAAAGGCATCGTCAACAATGTCCAGCACAGGATGGACAGCTAAAGGCCTGTGTTGGGGCAGCAGTAAGAAATCTCTAAGCCATTTTTTTAGAATCGGCATAATCCTGGCTTTCCCAGTGAAAATGCTCCCTAAAAGTATGCAAGGTTTTACCAAAAGAAAAATCCTCTGGGGGAGAAGCAGAGGGACTAGAGTCCTCTGCATCAGAATCCTCATAGGTAGATAAGGGTAAATCCTGGTCATCAGAGGAGACAGAAATTTCAGAATCTTGGTCAGAAATATCATAAGCAAATTCAGTTCTCGGTCTCTTAGAGGGGAAAGGTTGGCTTCCCCTGATTAAAGTAATAAGGTCTTCAGCCATTCTTATTATTTGTTTTTTAGGCATAGAGGCCTGACCATGCGGTCTGGGCGTCAGGTTCCTAGGCATGGTTCGAGTTTTAGGCCTAGAAGAAGAAGAAGATGGCATCGGTTTAATATGCAAGTCAGTAGGCCTGAGCACACCCTCAGAAGCGGGTGCCTGCACAGTGGCTCCGGACCCATCCAAGCTACAGACATCCGCAGGTTCCACAGTTGAAGCATCTCACGACATATCGGACTCCGAATGGGTCTCAGTAGAGGCCTGCGAATCTGAAGTAGCGGGCATCAGGGGTTGCAAAAGTGCCTCACTGAGTAATGGCGAACTGGCGACCAATTTAGGAGAAGCGTCACTGGCAGCTTTGGACCTAGGCGGCCTCTGTCAATCTTTGCGTATTTTCAGAAAGTCGGTATTTGGGTGGCTTACCAAAGACACATCTGCATAATTGAACAGAGTACCAAAATATTTAGAAGCGGAAATGTACCGACGACGAATAGTTCGTGGTTTAAATAAGGCACAAAACCGACAGCGAGGTACGTCGTGGTCAGGGCCTAGGCAAGGAATACAAATGAAACTCTTTATGAGGTATTTGCTTTCCACAAGAAATACAGTTATTGACTTTTACTGACATCAGTTTAGAGCAAGAAAAAGTTTCCCCAATGGGGTACTTAGCTTAGTTGAAGACTTCGCTTCTGAAACTCGAAAAAGTACAGTTGTGTACCTACCATAAATGTAGACGGTCGAGTGTTCACACTGCTGCAGTCATCACACTTGGGTTATCCTGCTGTCAGGCGGTCCAGAGTTCCAAAGTCTTGGTCCGGCATCGGTTGCTGTCGCTTCTTCCCTGACGTCAGTGCGCCAGGGGTATATAAGATGCAGCCGACACCATTTTCTTCAGTTTTTCTTGCCCCAGATGTCAGGTGCCCCCAATAGGTGGGCAATACATATTGCTAATAAAGAATATATATGTATATATATATATATATATATATATATATATATATATATATATATATATATATAAAACAATACCTTCAGTTACAAGCAAATACACCACAAAGGTTGTATAGGATAGAAAGGTATAGATAATTCCAGCTAGTTTAGAGGGGATGGAGGGAGGGTAACCCGGACTGCAGCAGTGTGAACACTCGAACATCTACATTTATGGTAGGTACAAAACTGTACTATGTTCATCATGTTACACTGTTGCAGTCATCACACTTGGGTTGAATCCCATGGCTAAGGATGGGTGGTGGAACTAAACAGGGTTTGGTGAGGCTAGTAGGCCCTGCAGAACTGCAGTGGCAAAGCCAGCTCTGGTTTTAGAGTATAGAGGTAAGTGATGGTGCTTGGTGAAGATGTGCACTGAACTCCAAGTTGCAGCCTCCAAAATATCCTTGGCTGGTACCCCTCTGAGGAAGGCTGTTGATGTTGCTGTAGCCCTGGTGGAATGGGGCCTGATGTTACCAGGCACAGATTTCCCATGGTGTGTGTAGCATAAACGGATACAATGTCCTATCCATTTTGAAATGATCTGTTTTGAGATAGCTTTTCCTTGTGATCCTGCAGCATAGGATACAAAGAGCTGGTCAGATTTTCTGAAAGCCTTAGTTTTATCCAAGTAGTAACGTAATTGCCTGTGAATGTCCAAAGAGTGTAGGAGCCTTTCCCCTTTGTTCTGGGGGTTTGGATAAAAGGTGGGCAAATGAATGGTTTGGTTTAGGGCCACACTGGATACCACCTTGGGCATAAAGGAAGGGTTAGTTCGTAAAGAGACTCTGTCTTGATGAAAAATTATGAAAGGCTCCACTGCCATTAGGGCCTGTAGTTCTGAGACTCTTCGTGCTGAAGTTAATGCTAGCAGCAGGGCAGTTTACCATGAAAGGAACTGTAGATCAGCTGTGAAAGCTGGTTCAAAAGGCGGTAGTGTAAGTTTTTCCAAAACAAAGTTGAGATCCCAAGTTGGTGTTGGTGCTCTCCGGGGCGGTCTTATGTTCTTAGCCCCTCTGAGGAACTGTCTTAGTAATGGATGTGAAAATACAGGAGGATCCGTGTTGTATTGAGCTGAAATAGCTGAGGCGTGGATCTTAATAGATGAGAAGGAAAGTCCTTTGTGCAACATCTCAGTTAAATATTGAAGAATCTGAGGAATATTTGGTACAAGGGGATTTTGGCCTTTAGCCTGGTTCCAGGCGCAGAATCTTTTCCATTTGTCTGAATAGACTTTCCTGGTGCTGGGCCTCCTGGCCTCCAGAATGACAGCCATCACAGCTTTAGAGAGAAGTGTTGACTGGTTGTTTAGGCAATTTGCCATGCAGCCAGATTTAAAGTCTTGAGCTGGCTGTGTAGAATCTGATTGTTTTGCTGAGTGAGCAGGTGAGGAATTGTAGGTAAAATCCATGGTGGGCCTTGAGCCATGTTCCTTAGTATTGGATACCAGTGTTGGCAAGGCCAGTCTGGAGCAATGAGAATCATTTGTGGCCTCTCTAATCTGGCTTTCAGCAGCACCTTTGCCAGAAGAGGCAGTGGAGGAAAGGCATACACTGCCAATGTTTTCCAACTGAATGAGAGGGCGTCCACATTCCAAGCTAGTGTGTGGTATGTCCTTGTGCAGAATTTCCGTAGTTGGTAGTTTTGGGGGGAAGCAAACAGATCTATGTCTGGGTTCCCCTATTTTTGAGTTATCACTGCGAATACCTGTGGATCTAGTTTCCACTCGTGAGGATCTATGATGTTTCTGCCTAGATCGTCTGCCAATGTGTTTTTCTTTCCTGGCAGGAACTGTGCTTGTAGTTGAACTTGGTAGGTCAGTGCTGTGTTCCACAAGGTCACTGCTGGTCTGCATAGGGAGTAGGAGTGTGTGCCCCCTTGCTTGTTTATGTACCACATCACTGTGGTGTTGTCCGTCTTTATTAGGAGTTGTCTTGGATGTAGGAGGTCCTTGAAAGCTGTTACGGCATTTTGTACAGCTAGCATCTCTTTTTGATTGATATGTAGATGCCTTTGGTCTGCAGACCATTTGCCCTGAATACACTGTCCTGCCATGTGCGCTCCCCCAGGCATAATCTGATGCATCTGTTGTTCTAGTTTGCCTGGCTGTGGGTAAGGTAAAAGGCTGACCCTTGTTGAGGTGACATGCCTGAGCCCACCACAGAAACTCCTGTTGAAGGCAGGGTATGAGTGGAATTATTGTTTCTAAGCTGTGGCTGTGCTGAGTCCATACGGTTTTCAGATACCATTGTAATTTCCTCATATGAAATTTTGCAAATGGTATTAGTAGCATGCAAGATGCCATGAATCCCAAGGCCTGCAGAATTTTTCTTGCAGGGAGTTGGGTCTTTGTTGCCATCATTTTGAAGTACTGAGTCAGTTGTCCTTGCTTGTCTGGCATGAGATTAGCCATCTGGGCCATTGTATTTAAGCTGGCACCCAGGAATATTATGTCTTGTGAGGGCACTAGTTTTGACTTCTTTTCGTTTACTGTGTACCCTAGGCAACTTAGTAGGTTTTTGACAAACGCCAGATGCTTTAATAGAATGTCCTTGCTTTCTGCTTGAATAAGGCAGTCGTCCAGGTATGGATATATTTGAATATCTCTTTGTCTGCAGTATGCAATTACTGGTGCCAGGCATTTTGTGAAGACCCTGGGCGCAGTAGATAAGCCAAAGGGCAGTGCAGAGAATTGGTAATGGGTTGAACCTGCTATAAATCGGAGGTATCTTCTGCAATTTTGTCTGATAGGGACATGCAGGTATGCCTCCTTGAGGTCCAACGTTACTAGCCAAGCCTTCTTGCCCAGCATGGAAGAAGTTGCTGTAGTGTTAGCATCTTGAATTTGGGTACTTCTAGAATTGAGATGTCCAGAATGGGTCTCCAGGCTTTGTCCTTTCGGGGAACTAGAAACAGTCTTGAGTAAAATCCTTGTCCTTGCTCCTGTGTAGGAACCTGCTGAATGGCTCTCATGTCCTTGAGAGCTGAAATTTGCTTTTGAGCCTCTGCCCATTGATTTGGTGGCAGGTTTGGCATTTCTTTTATCCTTGGCAAAGTGTGAAAGTGGAATCTGTATCCTTGAGATATAATATTTAGGACCCATTTGTCTTTTGTGATGATGTGCCAATTGTCTGCAAAGATTTTGCATTATCCTCCATTTTCTTTAACACTTCTTCTGCTTTTACACCAAATAAAACATCCTGCTGTAAAGGTGCATCCAATAACTTTGCTTTAACATGATCAGGTATTAACCAAGCATGCCTATGTATGACAGACCCCGTCACTGCTGCTCTACAAGAAGCTTCCAACGAATCAAATCCACATTGCAAAGTATGTTTTCCCACTTGTTCAGCTGCATGCAACAAATCTTGCATTTCCTTGTAATCAGGCTGTTCTGTATGTGTGAGCATTTTTTGTTTTAATTGAGACATCAAATATTGTTATTTCAGCATGTGAAACTGACAACTTAAGGCCCTCATAGCTAGAGTAGCTGAGGTATATACTTTCTTTCCCCATCTGTCTAGTGCTCTAGAATCCCTTTCAGAGGGCACAGGATTTTTAGCAATAGAGGCCTTAACCCCTTTGGGATCCTGGGAAATGGTTTCCGGGTCATCAGCAGGGCTTTTATACAGGAATTTGTGTGTCAGGCACTCTGTAGTATCTGTCTGGTTTGGCTGGTGCAGGAGGTAGTGAATCTGGATTAAGACTAGATTCTGAATAAACATCATCCACAATGTCTAACACAGGTGGAATAGCAAGTGGTCTGTGCTGGGGTAGTAAAAGGAACTCTCGGAGCCTTTTCTTAGAATCAGAGTAATCCTGGCCTTCCCAGTGGAAATGTTCCCTCATGGTATGTAAGGTTTTCCCCAAAAGAGTAGTCTTCCGGAGGAGATGCAGAAGGGATAGACTCTTCAGCATCAGAGTCTTCATAAGGGGGAAAGGAATATTCCTGTTCCTCAGATGAGTCTGAGGAAACTGAAACCTGGTCAGAGGAAGCGTAGTCCTTCCTCCTGTCTTGGCCTTTTGTCAGGAGAGGGATGGGAACCCCTGATTAGGGTAATTAAGTCTTCAGCCATCTTAAGCATCAGTTTCTTAGGCATGGGGCCTTGTACTGGAGACTGTTGTACAGTCTTCTTTGTTTTTAAAGGAGTTTTCAGTTTTGCATAGGATTTAATAGCGAGTGTAGTTGGTCTGAAGACACCTTCTGCAACTGAAGGCGTTTCAAGTGCACCGGAATCTCCTTCAGGCATGGAGTCGGAAGGGCCTAAAGGTAAAGGTTGTGGAGGCCTAGCAATCTCCGCTTGTGAATCGGATGTCGCCTGGGTTTCTAAATCAGCGGTAGTCAGGGGCTGCGTAGGCTCCTCACTGAAAACCGGAGAACCGGCGACTGGCCTAGCAGAGGCCTCGGAGTCTGGTTTGGGTCTCAGCTGCCTGTCCTTACCTTTGCGTTTTTTATGCATTCCGGTCGTCGGTTGCTCTGACGGCATGGTATAATTAAATTTCCTACCAAAATAATGTTGGGCGAAATCAAACTGACGTTTAATAGTTCGTTTATTAAACCTAGCACAAAACCGACAACCTGTGAGGTCGTGGTCTGGGCCTAGGCAAGGAATACAATAAAAATGAAAGTCCTTATGAGGTATTTGCTTCCCAGAAGAAATGCAATTGTTAACTTTTTTCTGACATCGAAGTGAGGCAAGAAAAGGTTCCCCAACAGGGTACTGAGCTTTATTGAAGACTTCGGTCTGAAATTCGATGTGAAAATCTCAGGAGTCGGCCGACCGGCACTTGCGAACTGCTTCTGCTTCGGGCACCACGCGGCAAGAAAGACTGAAGAAAATGGCATCGGATGCCTCATATACCCCTGGCGCACTGACGTCAGGGAAGAAGCGACAGCAACCGACACCGGACCAAGACTTTGGAACTCTGGCCGACTGCGGGGCCGCTTGACGGCAGAATAACCCAAGTGTGATGACTGCAGCAGTGTAACACGATGAACATCAAAAATTTCAGGAGTCGGCCAACTGGCACTTGCGAACTGCTTCTGCTTCGGGCACCCGCATGGCAAGAAAGACTGATGTAATAGCGTCGGCTGCATGCTTTATACCCTGACTACCTGACATCATGGAAGATGAGACAGCAACCGACGCAGGACCCAAGACTTCGATAATCAGGCAAACTGAGGGCTACTGCAAGCAGATAACCCAAATGTGATTTCTGCAACAGTGAAACAAGAAGAACATCCAGCAGTTCAGATTTCCTGAGAGGTTTAGTCCTGTCCAAATAAAATCTAAGTTGTCTGTGCACATCTAAGGAGTGCAGTATTTACTCCCCTTTGTTCTGTGGATTACAAAAAAAGATTGGCAAATGAATGGACTGATTAAGGGCCACACTGGATACCACCTCGGGCATGAAGGAGGGATTGGTCCTGAGGGACACCCTGTCCACATGAAAAATGATGAAAGGCTCCACTGCCATGAGGGCCTCTAATTCAGACACCCTTCTTGCTGAAGTGATGGCTTAAAAGGAAGGCTGTTTTCCCAGAAAGGAATTTCAACTCTGCATTTTCAGCTGGCTCAAAAGGAAGTAGAGTGAGTTTTTCCAATATAAAGTTAAGGTCCCAGGCTGGAGTAGGGGCTCTCCTGGGTGGTCTTCAGTTTTTGGCCCTTCTGAGGAACTGTTTCAGCAGTGGATGAAAGAAGAGGTGTGGTTCTGTATTGTAATGAGCTGAAATGGCTGTGGCATGAATTTTAATGGAGGAAAATGAAAGACTCTTGTGCAGCATCTCAGTTAAGTATTGAATAATCTGAGGTAAATTGGGCGTTGCTCTGCCCATCCCCTAAGCTTGGTTCCAGGAAAAGAATCTTTTCCATTTTTCAGCATAGGAATTTCTAGTACTAGGCCTCCTTGCCTCAAGAACAACATCCAACACTTGCTTACTGAGGGATGGTAAAGTACAGTTTTGTACCTACCATAAATGTAGATGTTCGAGGATCCACATTGCTGCAGTCCTAACTATTGGGTAGTCCGCTGTCCAGTCGGCCCGAATACCAAAGTATATGGCTGACGTCGGTCAGGGGGCATTAGACTGACGCCAGTACGTCAGGGTACTAATGCGCATGACCGACGCCATATCCTCAGTCTTTTCTTGCCCCAGATGTCAGAAGACCCTAAAAGATAAGGCCAAAACCAAAACTCCCAACATATCTGCACCAAAATATATATATATATACAAAATATACAAAATTAGCAGAATACAACCTCACCTACACAACCACCCCTAAACACAGAGGGAAGGAGGGAGGGTAAATTGGCCTGCAGCAATGTGGATCCTCGAACATCTACATTTATGGTAGGTACAAAACTGTACTATGTTCTTCATTCCACATTGCTGCAGTCCTAACTATTGGGTAGAATCCCAAAGCAGAGGTAAGGGAGGCTGGCAAATCATAAGGAAGCAGGAGCTGATAACATGCCTTGCAAAATAGCTGTGGCAAAACCAGCCCTAGACTTAGAGTAGAGAGGAAGGTGGTAATGCTTAGAGAAAGTATGCACTGAACTCCAAGTAGCTGCCTCTAAAATATCCTTAGTTGCCACCCCTTAGAAAGCTGTTGAAGTGGCAGTAGCCCTAGTGGAATGAGGCCTAATCCCAGCTGGAATCTCCTTGCCATGATGGGAATAACAAAATGCAATGCAAAACCCAATCCACCTAGAAATAGTTTGTTTTGACACAGGCTTGCCCTGAGAACTCAAAGCAAAAGAAACAAACAACTGCTGAGACTGCCTAACATCCTTAGTCCTGCTCAAATAATAACGCAATTGCCTGTGTACATCTAAAGTGTGCAAAATCTTTTCCCCTTTATTTTGGGGATCTGCATAAAAGTAGGCAAATGAATAGTTTGGTTTAAAGCCACACTAGAAACCACTTTAGGCAGAAAGGAAGGATTAGTACGTAATGATACCCTATCCTTATGGAAAATCAAAAAGGCTCAACCGCCATAAGGGCCTGTAACTCAGAAACCCTTCTTGCAGAAGTAATGGCCAACAAAAAGCAGTCTTCCATGACAAGTATTTCAATTCAGCAGTAGCTGCAGGCTCAAAAGGTTGTAGAGTAAGTTTTCCAACACAAAATTGAGATCCCAAGCAGGAGTAGGAGCTCTACGGGGGTCTTATATTCTTTGCCCCTCTAAGAAACTGCTTGAACAAAGGATGCGAAAACAATGGTGGGTCACAATCATAGTGAGCTGAAATTGCTGCAGCATGAATCTTAATGGAAGAGAAGGACAAACCTTTGTCCAATAACTCAGTAAGATATTGAAGAGCCACACTCAAATTAGGCTCAGAAATCTCCAAATTTTTGCTGCAGTCCAAAATAAAAATCTCTTCCATTTTTCTGTACACTTTCCTTGTACTAGGTCTTCTGGCTTCCATAATCACATTTAAAACTTGTTGAGGAAGTTGAGACCTGCTGTCTTTCAAAACAGAATATGCCAAGCTGTTAGATGAAGAGAGTGAAGCTTGGCATTGAGTAGGTGACCGATCCTTTGTGACAATAGATGTGGAATCAAGGGTATAGGCTATGGAGGCTTCTTACCAGACTCCTCAGTAATGGGTACCAGTGTTGCCGAGGCCAATCTGGAGCTATTAAAATCATCCTTGGCTTGTCTTGTCTGACCTTTAGAAGCACCTTTGGAAGAAGAGGCAGAGGTGGAAAGGCATACACATGAAGATTTTTCCAACTGAAAGAAAGAGCATCCACTTTCCAAGCTGTGTGATGAAACCTCTTTGTGCAAAACTTTGGCAGCTGGTGGTTTAGTGGAGAAGCGAACAGATCTATGTCTGGAGTTCCCCATGACACTGTCAATTTCTGAAATACATGAAGATCCAGTTTCCACTGTGGGGATCCATGATTTGTCTGCTTAACACATCTGCTAAGGAGTTCTGTGCTCCCGGCAGAAACCTTGCCTGAAGAGTTAGTTGCAAGCTTAGCGCAGTCTCCCATAAAATCATTGCTTGCCTGCACAATGGGTAAGAATGTGTTCCCCTTGTTTGTTGATGTACCACATGACAGTTGTGTTCTCTGTTAGAATCAACACCTGCCCTGGAAGAAGTAACTCCTTGAAAGCCATTAATGCAAACTGGACTGCTAACATCTCCTTCATGTTGATATGTAGATGCTGTAGTCTGGCAGGCCACTTGTCTTGTATCCACTTTCCATTTAGATGAGCTCCCAAGCAATGTCTGAGGCATCTGTCGTTAGAATTTGACTCGCCTCTGGCCGGGTCACAGAGAGTCCCTTGTTTAGGTGACATTCCTGAGCCCACCACAAAAATTCCTTTTGAATGCAAGGTATTATTTGAATGACAGTGTCCAAATCCTGGCAGTGCTGTGTCCATACATTTTGAGATACCATTGTAGTTTCCTCATATGCAGTTTGGCATTGGGAAGCACCAGAATACAAGATGCCATGAACCCTAAGGCTTGAAGGACTGTCCTTGCAGTCAGCCCGGACTGAAGAGATAGTTGATGGAAGTAACTGGAAAGATTCTTTTGTTTGTCCGGGGTTAAAAGGCCATCTGGGCTGCTGTATTCAGTCTCACACCCAGAAAGCACATGTCTTGAGAGGGTACTAGACTGGACTTTATTTCGTTCACAGAATACCCTAGGCATCTTAGCACTGCTATGACATATTCCAAATGCTGTAGAAGGTCTTTCTTTTCTTGAGCCAGAATCAGGCAGTCGTCCAGGTAAGGATAGATTTGAATTCCTTTTAGCCTGAAGTAAGCTATCACTGGAGCCAGAACCTTTGTGAATACTCTGGGCAGTAGATAAGCCAAAGGGCAATGCAGAGAACTGATAATGAAAATTTCCAGCTCGAAAGCAGATACTTTCTGCAACTTAGTCTTATAGGCACATGAAGGTAAGCTTCCTTGAGATCTAAAGTTACCATCCAGTGATCTTTGCCCAGCAGAGGTAAAAGCTGTTGTAACGTCAACATTTTGAACTTGGGAATGTCCAGATAAGTGTTGAGGATAGATAAATCCAAAATTGGTCTCCACGTGTTCCCCTTCTTTGGTACTAGGAACAGGCGAGAATAAAATCCTAGGCCCCTTTCTGGCACAGGACTGGCTGAATGGCCCCTATTTGGAGTAACTGAGAAATTTGCTTGTAAGCCTCTTGTCTTTGTAGAGGAGGAATGTCTGGCATGCCTTTGAAAGGAGGCAAGGTATGGAAATAAAACCTGTAACCGTGGTGAATGATATCCAGAACCCATTTGTCTTGGGTAATTAAATCCCAATTTTCTTTGAAAAGAGACAGTCTTCCTCCTAGAGGTGCTGCCAGGCGAGAAGGTACTGGCAGCTGAAAAGGCAGGTCATTGGGTCTGTTACGAAAGGACTGACCCCTGCCCTCACCAGAAGTCTGAGCAGGTGAACTCCTGTTCTAGGCCTAAAAGCACCTTGAGCTCTGCCCCTACCACGTCTAGACCTACCCCTAGACTGGGAATCATAAGCAGGATAAGTCCATCCCTTAGCAGGCCAATTTCTACTAAACTTCGGAGGCTGCACCTGCAAAAAATCCTTAACAGTCTGCATTGACTTAGCCTTGTCCTCCATCTTCTTTAAAACTGCTTCCACAGGCGAACCAAACAACACATCAGACTGTAAAGGAGCATCCAAAATCCTTGTCTTAACATGCTCAGCTAAATTCTGATCTCTCAACCAGGCGTGCCTACGAAGAACAGAACCAGTGGCAGCCACCCTGGAGGAGGCCTGCACAGCATCAAAACCACATTGCAAGGAATGTTTACCCACTTGTTCAGACACATGAACTAAATCCTGCAACTCTTTGCACTCAATACCTTCCGCCAGAGCATCCACCTTAGATTTTAACTGTGAAAGAAGATAATTTTGATATTTTAACATGTGAAACTGACAATTCAAGCCCTCATGGCTAAAGTGGAAGAAGTATACACTTTCTTTCCCCATCTATCCAAAGCCCTTGCCTCTTTATCAGGAGGACAGGATTTTTAACTACTGAGGCCTTCACACCTTTAGGCCCCTGAGAGACAGTTTCGGGTCTGCCCTAGGACTCTTAAAAGAAACTTATGAGCTTCAGGCACCCTATAATACCTATCAGGTTTAACTGGGGCAGGAGGCAAAGAATCAGGGTTCAGGGAAGCCTCTGCAAAACATCTTCCACCACATTTAAAACAGGAGGTATAGCTAAAGGCCTGTGCTGGGGTAAAACAAGAATTCCCTAAGCCTTTTCCTGGAATCAGAGAAATCTTGACCTTCCCATTTAAAATGCTCCCTCATGGAATGCAAAGTCTCTGAAAATGAAAAATCCTCAGGAGGAGAAGCTGAAGGAGTAGAATCATCCACATCAGAATCAGAATAAGGAGGATACTCCTGCAAGTCTTCAGCCGAAGACTCAGAAGCCTCGAACATTGCTCAAAACTCTCAAACTCAGATTCCACCCTGGGCCTCTTATCAGGAGGGCAGAGAACCTCTAATCATAGTAATCAAATCCTCTGCCATTTTAAGCATATGTTTCTTAGGCAAAGACCCTGAAGTACTAGGAGAAACCCCCACTGAAGTTAAACCTGGCCTGCCTCTCAAAGAAGCCTTGGAAACAGAAGGGAGGCTCTGACCACCTTAGGAAGAGAGGGAAGAACAGCCACCTGAGAAGCCCCTCAGCCTGGCCTACTTCCTGAGAGGATACATCCTGTAACAGTAAAGTCTCTCCCTGAGACTCCAAAGAAACACCTGGTAAAACCTCCAGCTCCACTGAGCTCTAAAGAACCGGCTGGGACTGCGGTTCTTCCACTCTAGGCTTTGCTGTTTTGTCCTTGCGTTTTGCGAAGCGGCCGGAGCATCCGCGGCATTTTGTAATTACAACGCTTCCCAAACACTAACCTGGCACAGTCTAACCTTCTCTTAATAGTGCGTTTGTTAAATCTAGCACAAGAGCGCATCCAACAACGCCGTGCTCAGGCCCTAAACAAGGTATACACAAAGTATGGTAATCACTATGAGGTATCTGTTTCCCACAAGAAATACAGTTTTTCACTTTTTCTGACATCCGGTTAAATACTGAGGCAAGAAAAAACAAAATATTCCCCAACGGGGTACTTAGCCAACTTTGATTCGGTCTGAAACTCTGGCTTCAGAAACTTTCAGAACGCCAACCTGCACTCGCAAAATTGCTTCTGCATCGGACCATGCGGCAAAAAGACTGAGGATATGGCGCCGGTCATGCGCATTAGTACCCTGACGTACTGACGTCAGTCTAATGCGCCCTGACCGACGTCAGCCATATACTTTGGTATTCGGGCCGACTGGACAGCGGACTACAGCAATGTGGAATGAAGAACATCGGAGAGATTAAGTATAATGCCAGCAGTGACACGGTTTGTCCTGTTTGATCTTTAACAGTACCTTGGAGAGGAGAGGGGAGGCAGAGGGGGAAAGGCATAAACTGATAGGTTTTTCCAGGTGAAAGACAGGGCATCCACTTTCCAAATTTTTTGGGGGGGTCTTATTATGCATTTTTTTTTCAACTGGTAGTTCTGTGGGGAGGCAAACAGGTCTATATCTGGGCTCCCCCGTTTGTTTCTCAACATACTGAATATCTTTGTTTCCAGTTTCCACTCTTGTGGGTCCATGAAATTTCTGCTTAGGTCGTCTGCCAGTGTGTTTAGCTTTCCTGGCAGGAATTGAGCCTGTAGGTGCACTTGGTAGCTCAAGGCTGTGTTCCACAGAGCCATGGCTAGTCTGCAGAGAGGGCATGAGTGGGTTACCCCCTGCTTGTTTATCTACCACATAACAGTGGTGTTGTCTGTCTTTACCACTAATTGTCCTTGAAGGATGTGGTCTCTGAAGGCTGTCACAGCATTCTGTACAGCTAACATTTCTTTTTGATTGATGTGTAGGTGCATTTGACTTGGGTTCCATTTGCCCTAAATGCACTTCCCTGCCAAGTGAGCCCCCCCCCCATGCATAGTCTGATGCGTTTGTTGTTGGGGTTTGGGTAGCAGGGGGTGGAGTAAATGGCAGTCCCTTGTTTGGTGACAGGAATCTGCCCACCAAAGGAACTCTATCTATAGACAAGGAATGATAGGAATCATTGCTTCTACATCCTGAGAATGTTGACATCATAGGCTCTTCAGATACCATTGTAGTTTCCTCATATGCAGTCTTGTATATAGAATTAGTAGAATGCAGGAGGCCATGAACCCCAGGGCTTGCAGTATTTTCCTTGCAGAAAGTTGGGTCTTTGTGGCCAGTAGTTTGAAGTAGGCTGTCAACTGAACTTGTTTTTCTGGTGTGAGAAAAGCCATCTGGGAAGTTGTGATCAAGCTTTCTCCCAGGAATACAATTTGTTGCCAGGGTACAAGATGCGATTTATTTTTGTTTATGGTGTACCCCAGAGACGTTAGCAATTTCTGCACAAACGCCAGATGATTCAATAGTATGTCCTGGCTTTCTGCCTAAATTAGACAATCGTCCAGGTATGGATATATTTGGATATTTCTTTGCCTTCAAAATGCAATGACTGGAGCTAGGCACTTTGTGAGTACCTGGGCGCAGTAGATAAGTCAAAGGGCAGTACAGAGAACTGAAAGTGCATGTAGCCTGCTTTGAAGCGTAGGTATCCTCTGCAGGATTCTCTTATTGGGATGTGCAGGTAGGCTTCCTTTAAATCCAGTGTTGCCAACCAGGCATGCTTGCCTAGCATAGGAAGCAGCTGGTGGAGAGTTAGCATCTTGAATTTTGGAATCACCAAAAATGTGTTTAGGATACAGAGGTCCAGAATAGGACACCAGGAGTTGTCTTTTCTGGGCACCAGAAAAAGTCTCGAGTAGAAACCCTGTCCCTTTACCTCTTCTGGAACAGGCTGAATAGCCCTGATGCTTAAGAAAGCGATAATTTGCTTTTGAGCCTCTGCCCACTGATTTGGGGGTAGGTCTGGCCTACCGTTTGGGTTTGGTAAGGAGTGAAAGTGGAATCCGTATCCTTGGGAAACTATATTTAACACCCATTTATCCTGGTTAATGAGTTCCCAATCTTTTGCCTGCTGGGCAATCTTTCCCCCTAAGGGAGCAGTCAGTTGTGCAGAGCTTGGAAGATTTAAAGTCAAGTCACTGAGACAGTTTACCATAGGGGGGAGTCTTACCACTCCCTGCTTTGGATGTGGGAGCCCCCCACTTCTTAGCCCTGTGAGTACCTTGGGACTGAAGCCTGGGTGTTCTGCTGGTTCTGAGTTTGGACTGAGAAGGCCTGAAAGAGGCAGGAAAGGACCAATTTTTAGATGGCCAATGGCTACTAAATCTGGGAGGCTGTACTTGCAGGAAATCTTTAACAGTTTGCATATATTTAGCTTTTTCCTCCATTTTAAGTACTACTTCTGCTTTGTTGCCAAACAGGCGGCCCTGATTTAAGGGAGCATCCAGAAATTTAGCTTTAACATGATCTGGCAAAGATTGCTCCTTAAGTCAAGCATGCCATCTAAGTACAGACCCAGTGACAGCAGCCCTGCAAGAAGCCTCTAGTGAATCAAAACCACACTGCAAAGTATACTTTCCAACTTGTTCAGCAGAATGCATAAAATCCTGTAAATCTTTATTTTCAGCACAGTCAGGAATCAACATAATTTTCTGTTTAAGCAGTCCAATAATAAGCTGCTGATACTTTAACATATGAAAAGTATAGTTGTGTACACTTACCATAATTGTAGATGTTCGAGTGAATTCACTGTTGCAGTCATTACATTTGGGTAATCCTGCTGGCAGGTTGCCCTCAGCCGGCCTGAATTCCAAAGTCTTGGGTACTGCGTCGGCCGCTGTTGCCCATTCCCTGATGTCCGGTCGTCAGGGGTATAAAAGAAGCAGCCAACGCCATTTTCTTCAGTTTTTCTTGCCCCAGATGTCAGGTGCCCCCCAAATAGGTAGGCAATTCAAATTGCTAGTAAACAATACAAAAGAAAAGCAAACAACCATTTTTAGGTTACTCCCCATAGGTAAAAAGGGTAGATGTCCTAGGTAAGTACCAAAAAATAAGAGGGGAAGGAGGGAGGGTAAGATGGACTGCAGCAGTGTCAACACTAGAACATCTACATTTATGGTAGGTACAAAACTGTACTGTTTATCGTGTTACACTGCTGCAGTCATTACACTTGGGTGGAATCCCAAAGTTGAGGTAGGGAGGCTGGATCTATAAGGCATTAGGGGTGGCTATAAGGCCCTGCAGTACAGCAGTGGCAAAGCCAGCTCTGGATTTGGAGTATAAAGGCAAATGGTAATGTTTGGTGAAGGTATGCACAGAACTCAGTGTTGCTGCTTCCAAAATATCCTTGGTAGGTACTCCTCTGAGGTAGGCAGTTGAAGTGGCTGTTGCCCTGGTGGAGTGAGATCTAATGCTGCTAGGTACAGGTTTCCCATGGTGGGTATAGCAGAAACGTATACAGTGTCCTATCCATTTTGAAATAGTCTGCTTTGAAATGGCTTTTCCCTGTGCTCCTGCAGCGTATGCTACCAATAATTGCTCAGGTTTTCTGAAAGCTTTGGTTTTGTCCAAGTAGAAGCATAACTGTCTGTGAATGTCCAAAGAATGTAGCAATTTCTCCCCTTTGTTCTGTGGTTTTGGATAAAATGTTGGCAAGTGAATAGTTTGGTTCAGAGCCACACTTGATACCACCTTTGGCATAAACGTAGGGTTAGTTCTTAAAGACACCCTGTCCTGGTGGAAGATGAGGAATGGTTCCACTGCCATTAGTGCCTGTAATTCTGAAACTCTTCATGCTGATGTAATTGCCAGTAGCAGAGCAGTTTTCCAAGAGATGTATTTTATTTCCGCTTTGTTAGCTGGCTCAAAAGGAGGTAGAGTTAATTTTTCCAAAACAAAGTTGAGGTCCCAAGTTGGTGTAGGTGCTCTACGGGGCGGTCTTATGTTTTTAGCCCCTCTGAGGTATTGTTTGAGCAAAGGATTAGAAAAAATTGGTGGATCCGTGTTGTAATGTGCAGAGATAGCTGAGGCGTGGATCTTGATGGATGAAAAAGACAGGCCCTTGTTCAGCATCTCAGTTAAGTATTGCAGTATCTGAGGAATGTTTGGGACAAGAGGGTCAAGGCTGTGCGCTTGGTTCCAGGCACAGAATCTCTTCCATTTATCTGAGTATGCTTTCTTGGTGCTAGGTCTTCTGGCCTCCAGAATGACATCCGTAACAGCTTTGGAGAGAGGCATTCCATGCAGCTAGGTTTAAGGTCTTTAGCTGGCTGTGAAGTATCTGATTGTTGTGCTGTGTCAGCAACTCTGGGATTTGAGGCAAAATCCAGGGTGGTTCTTGTGCTAAGTTCTTTAAGATTGGGTACCAGTGCTGGCATGGCCAGTCTGGTGCAATCAGTATCATTTTTGGCTCTTCCTGCCTGGCTTTTATGAGTACCTTTGGGAGGAGAGGTAAAGGAGGGAAAGCGTATACTTGTAGTTTTTTCCAGCTGAATGAGAGGGCATCCACTTTCCATGCTTGTGGATGGTAGCTCCTTGTGCAGAATTTCTGTAATTGGCAGTTCTTTGGGGAAGCAAACAGATCTATGTCCGGGCTCCCCCATTTTTGTTATTCTGAATATATGTGGATTCAGTTTCCATTCGTGTGGGTACATAATGTTTCTGCTTAGGTCGTTTGCCAGTGTGTTTTTCTCTCCTGGCAGGAATTGTGCTTGCAGATGAACTTGGCAGTTTAGAGCTGTGTTCCACAAGGTCATGGCTTGTCTGCAGAAGGTGTAGCAGTGTGTGTGCCTCCTTGCTTGTTTATGTACCACATAACTGTGGTGTTGTCTGTCTTTAGTAGTAATTGTCCTGGATGCAGTAGGTCCTTTAAAGCTATAATAGCATTTTGTACAGCTAGCATCTCTTTTTGATTGATGTAGAGATGTCTTTGCTCTGTGGGCCACTCACCCTGGATACATTTTCCTGCCATATGTGCTCCCCAGGCGTAATCCGATGCATCTGTTGTCAGTGTCTGCCTAGCTGTGGGTTGACTGAAAGGCTGTCCCTTGTTGAGGTGACAAGCTTGTGCCCACCATCGAAACTCCTGTTGTAGGCAAAGAATTAGTGGTACAACTGTTTCCAAACTTTGACAGTGTTGAGACCATACGCTCTTTAGGTACCATTGTAGTTTCCTCATATGCAGTCTGGCATATGGAATTAGTAGTATGCAAGATGCCATGTAGCCCAAGGCCTGCAGAATTTTTCTTGCAGGGAGTTGGGTCTTTGTTGCCATTAATTGAAAATATTGAGCCAGTTGTCCTTGCTTGTCTGGCATGAGATAAGCCATCTGGGCAGTTGTGTTCAAGCTGGCACCCAGGAATATTATCTGTTGTGAGGGCACTAGTTTTGATTTCTTTTCGTTTACTGTGTACCCCAGGCAACTTAACTTTTTTACGTACGCCAGATGCTTTAGTAGAATGTCCTTGCTCTCTGCTTGAATCAGGCAGTCGTCCAGGTACGGATAAATTTGAATTCCTTTTTGCCTGCAAAATGCAATTACTGGTGCCAGGCACTTTGTGAAGACCCTGGGAGCAGTGGATAAGCCAAAGGGCAGTGCAGAGAATTGATAGTGGATTGAACCAGCTAGAAATCTGAGGTATCTTCTGCAGTTTTGTCCGATAGGGACATGCAGGTATGCCTCTTTGAGGTCCAATGTCAAAAGCCAAGCTTTCTTGCCCAGCATGGGAAGAAGATGCTGTAGTGTCAACATCTTGAATTTCGGTACATCCAGGTAAGTGTTTAGTGTAGAAAGGTCCAGAATGGGTCTCCAGACTTTGTCCTTTCTGGGAACCAGAAAGAGTCTTGAGTAAAATCCTTGTCCTTGTTCCTGTGGGCGTACCTTTTGAATAGCTCTCATGTCCATGAGTGCTGTAATTTGTCTTTGAGCGTCTGCCCATTGATTTGGTGGCAGATTTGGCATTCCTTTCAGCTTTGGCAGGGTGTGAAAATGGAACCTGTAACCTTGAGATACAATGTTGAGAACCCATTTGTCTTTGGTGATGCAATGCCAGTTGTGATAGAAAAGTGCCAGTTTTCCTCCTAAGGGGGCTGCCAAGAGAGAACTGTGGCAGCTGTAGTGGAAAGTCATTGAGTCTGTTTTTTATAAGGTTGAGGCCTGTCTTCTCCTTCTTTCTGGCCTGGTGTGCCCCACTGTCGAGGCCTGTAAGGCCCTTGTGTCTGACCTCTACCTCTTGGACGTCTGTATCTGCCCCTTTGAGGTCTGTCTGTGACTGGAAAGGACCAATTCTTTGTTGGCCAATTTCTGCTAAAATGAGGAGGCTGAACCTGTAAGAAATCTTTCACCGTTTGCATAGATTTTGCCTTATCCTCCATCTTCTTTAATACTTCCTCTGCCTTAACTCCAAACAGCACATCCCGCTGCAAAGGTGCATCCAATAATTTTACCTTAACATGATCTGGTAACGTATGTTCTTTTAACCAAGCATGCCTTCTAATGACAGAGCCTGCAACTGTTGCTCTACAGGAGGCCTCTAAGGAGTCAAACTCACATTGCAAAGTATGTTTTCCCACTTGTTCAGCAGCATGCAATAAATCCTGCATTTCTTTTAAGTTAGGAGGATCTGAATCTGGAAGCATCTTTTGTTTCAACTGAGACATCAAAAATTGCTGACATTTTAGCATGTGAAACTGGAAATTCTAGGCTCTCATTGCTAAAGTTGCAGACGTATATACCTTCTTTCCCCATCTGTCTAAAGGTCTGGAATCTCCGTCAGAGGGAACTGGGTTTTTTGTTGATGAGGCCTTAATCCCTTTGGGTCCCTGAGAAATAGTTTCAGGGTCAGCAACAGGGCTTTTGTACAGAAATTTGTGAGAGTCAGGGACTCTGTAATATCTATCAGGTTTAACTGGGGCTGGGGGTAAGGAGTCAGGGTTCAAACTGGATTCAGTGTACACATCATCCACAATGTCTAGAACTGGCGGGATAGCAAGGAGTCTGTGTTGAGGCAATAAAAGGAAGTCTCTGAGCCTTTTCTTGGATTCTGAGTAATCCTGACCTTCCCAATGGAAATGCTCCCTCATGGTATTTAAGGTCTCCCCAAAGGAATAATCCTCAGGTGGAGAGGCTGACGGAATTGATTCCTCAGCATCAGAATCCTCATAAGGGGGTAAAGAATATCCTAGGTCCGAGGAAGAGTCAGAGGAAATGGACACCTGGTCAGAAGATTCATAGTCTGCATCCTGTCTGGGCCTTTTATCAGGAGGGGGATGGGACCCCCTGATCAGGATGATTAGGTCCTCGGCCATTTTTAGCATTTGTTTCTTAGGCATGGAAGCCTGTCCTGGAGAGAGTTGTGTCTGTTTCTTTGCTTTTAAGGGGGGGGTTTAGACTTAATGGTTAACTAAATAGGACATGCTGGAGGGACAGATTCATAACCCAGAGGCTCCCTTCACTCTGGAATAAAATTCCAGTCCAGGTTAGGCAGAGTCCCTCATTGACTCTCTTCAAGAGGAATCTTGATGAGTGGATGGGAGATCGTAGGTTTACCTCAGGTATCACTTCTGTGTCACTGTTAGACAGAGGCACAGTATACTAACCTCGAAAAAGGGCATAGCAAAATTAATTTAAAATGGGTGGCAAAAGCCAAACATACTCTGGCTAGGCTTATAAATGCCCTAGGGCAGATAGCCTAGTATGAACCTATGAACTTATGAACTGGCTAGGTCTGAAAACACCCTCTGTAACTGTGGATTGCTCAACTACTTCGATTCCCTCTGTAGGTTTAGATCGGTAAGCTGAAGGCCTAGTGTGTCCGAAGGCCCAGCCAGCTCCACGTGGGAGTCGGATGCAGTCTGTGGTTCTGTGGGAGCGGTCGTCAGGGGCTGCGCGGGCACCTCGCTGAAAACCGGAGAACCAGCGACCGGCCTAGAAGAGGCCTCGTCGTCAGTTTTTGGGCCTTGGATGCCTGTCCTTTTCCTTGCGCTTTTTATGCATTGCGGTCATCGGAATTTCCGACGGCATGGTATAATTGAATTTTCTACCAAAATAATGTCGGGCAAAATCAAACAGACGTTTAATAGTGCACTTGCTAGCACAGAAACGACAACCAGTGACGTCGTGGTCAGGGCCTAGGCATGCAATACAATAGGAGTGGAAATCCTTATGAGGTATTAGCTTCCCACAAGAAATACAGTTATTAACTTTTACTGACATCGGTCTGAGGCAAGAAAAAGTTTCCCCAACGGAGTACTTTAGCTTTTTTAGAAGACTTCGGTTCTGGATTCGGAATGAAAATCTCAGGAGTCAGCCGACCGGCACTTGCGAACTGCTTCTAATTCGGGCCCTGTGCGGCAAGAAAGACTGAAGAAAATGGCGTCGGCTGCATCTTATATACCCCTGTCGCACTGACGTCAGGGAGGAGGCGACAGCAACTGACGCCGGACCAAGACTTTGGAACTCTGGCCGACTGTGGGACCGCCTGACAGCAGGATAACCCAAGTGTAATGACTGCAGCAGTGTAACATGATGAACATCCCACTTGTCCTGGGTTATGATGTGCCAATTTTGAGCAAAAAATGCTAATTTTCCCCCTAAAGGTGCTGCCAGAAGATAAGTGCTTGGTGCTGGCAGGGGGAAGTCATTGGGACTGTTTTCTGTATGTTTGTGATCTATCTTCTCCAGCTTTGGGGGTAGAAGCCCCCCATTGCTTGGGCCTATAAGAACCTTGCGCCTGGGATCTGCCCCTAGGGTGTCTGGACCTACCCCTTTGAGGTCTGTCTGACACAGGAAAGGACCATTTTTTTCTAGGCCAGTGTCTACTAAACCTAGGTGGCTGTACTTGTAAAAAAATCTTGGACAGTTTGCATAGATTTAGCTTTGTCCTCCATTTTCTTTAACACCTCTTCTGCCTTAACACCAAACAAAGTATCATTCTGTAAAGGTGCAACTAGTAATTTTACTTTAACATGATCAGGCAGGTTTTGTCCCTGTAACCAAGCATGCCTCCTAATTACAGAACCCGTAACTGCGGCCCTGCAGGAGGCCTCCAAAGAATCAAAACCACATTGCAAAGTATGTTTTCCAATTTGTTCTGCTGCATACAATAAATCCTGCATTTCCTTGTTTTCTGCACATTCAGAATTTAACATTTTCTGTTTAAGCAATCCCATGACATGTTGCTGATACTTAAGCATATGAAATTGACAGTTTAAGGCCCTTATAGCCAAAGTTGCAGATGTGTAAACTTTTTTTCCCCATCTATCCAGTGCCCTTGAATCTCTGTCAGAGGGGGTTGGGTTTTTTGCAGTGGAAGCCTCAACTCCCTTTGGACCCTGTGAAATAGTTTCTGGGTTAGCAGCAGGGTTTCTAAAAAGAAATTTGTGTGAGTCAGGAACCCTGGAATATCTGTCAGGCTTAACAGCAGCTGAGGATAAGGAGTCAGAGGGTCAGACTAGACTCCGAAAATACATCATCTACAATGTCTAAGACAGGTGGAATGGCTAGAGGCCTGTGCTGAGGTAGCAAAAGAAAATCCCTGAGCCTCTTTTTAGATTCTGAAAAATCTTGGCTCTCCCAGCGGAAATGCTCCCTTCATGGCATGCAAGGTTTCCCCAAAGAAATAGTCCTCAGGAGGAGATGCTGAAGGTATAGATTCTTAAGCATCAGAATCTTCATGGAGGGGAAGAGAATATCCCTGATCAGAAGAGGAATCAGAATAAACAGAAACCTGATCTGAAGATTCATAGTCAGTGTCTTGCCTAGGTCTCTTATCAGGAGTGGGATGGGAACCCCTGATCAAGGTAATCAAGTCTTCGGCCATTTTGAGCATCTGTTTTTTGGGCATAGATGCCTGTCCTCATGGCTCTTGAATTTGTTTCCTGCTTTAGAAGGTGCTTTAGTCTTTGGCTTTGAAGCTGAAGTTGTTTTAATGTAAAGATGTTTAGGTCTGAATACACCCTAAGAAGCCAGTACCTCCTCAGCGGCTCCGGACCCATCTGAGAGATTAGCGTCCGAGGCTCCAATACTTTGAGTATCCAGTGGCATGGCTGACTCCACATGGGAGTCGGTAGCAGCCTGTGACTCTAAAGTAGTGGGCGTCAGGGGCTGCGAAAGCGCCTCACTGAGAACTGGTGAACCGGCGACTGGCTTAGGAGAAGCTTCATCGTCGGTTTTGGGCCTCGGTTGTTTTTCTTTATCCTTTTCTTTGCGGTTTTTTTTTTTTTTTTGTAAACTCCGGTAGTCAGATAGCTATCCGACGACATTTCAGGGTAATTAATCCGGCGTCCAAAAAAGTTTAAAGCAAAATCATACCGACGCTTAATAGTGTGTTGGTTAAATCTAGCACAAAACCGACAACCAGTAACGTTGTGATCAGGGCCTAGGCAAGGAATACAGTAAGAATGAAAATCCTTATGAGGTATTTGCTTTCCACAAGAAATACAATTATTAACTTTTTCTGACATCGGTCTGGAGCAAGAAAAAAGTTTCCCCAATGGGGTACTTAGCTTTATTGAAGACTTCGGATCTGAAACTCAAACACGAAAATCTCAGGAGTCGACCGACCGGCACTTCCCAACTGCTTCTGCTTCGGGCACCACGCGGCAAGAAAGACTGAAGAAAATGGCGTCGGCTGCTTCTTTTATACCCCTGACGTCAGGGAATGGGCAACAGCGGCCGACGCAGGACCCAAGACTTTGGAATTCAGGCCGGCTGAGGGCAACTTGCCAGCAGGATTACCCAAATGTAATGATTGCAACAGTGAAACACTAAGAACATCTGGCAGTTTAAGGCCATAATGGCCAAGGTTGCAGAAGTGTATATCATCTTACCCCATCTATCCAGCACCCTGGAATCTCTATCAGAGGGGTAGGATTTTTGGCAGTAGTAGCCTTAATGCCCTTGTGTCCCTGTGAAATGGTCTCAGGATCTGCAGTAGGATTTTTAAAAAGGAACTTGTGAGAGTCAGGAACCCTGTAATTTCAGGTTTTCTGGGAGCAGGAGGTAAAGAGTCAGGGGCCATGCTAGATTCCAAAAAGGCATCAACTATGTCCAGTACAGGGGGGATAGCTAAAGGCCTGTGTTGGGGCAGGAGTAAGAAATCCCTAAGCCTTTTTTTAGAGTCAGAGTAATCCTGGCTTTCCCAGTGAAAATGCTCCCTAAGAGTATGCAAGGTTTCACCAAAAGATAAAGCCTCTGGAATGGAAGCAGAGGGAATATAGTCCTCTGCATCAGAATCCTCATAGGTAGATAAGGGTAAATCCTGGTCATCAGAGGAAACAAATTTCAGAATCCTGATCAGAGGAATCATAAGCAAACTCAGTCCTAGGTCTCTTAGAGAGGGAAGGTTGGCTTCCCCTGATTAAAGTAATAAGGTCTTCAACCATTCTTATCATTTGTTTTTTAGGCATAGAGGCCTGACCATGCGGTCTGGGCATCGGCTTTCTAGGCATGGATAGAGTTTTAGGCCTTGAAGAAGAAGATGGCGTCGGTTTAATATGCAAGTCAGTAGGCCTGAATACACCCTCAGAAGCCGGTGCCTGCACATCAGCTCCGGACCCATCCAAGGTAGAAACATCTGCAGGTTCCACAGTTGAAGCATCTCGAGGCATACCTGACTCCGAATGGGTCTCAGTAGAGGCCTGCGAATCTGAAGTAGCGGGTATCAGGGGCTGGGAAAGCACCTCACTCTGTACCGGCAAACTGGTGACTACGTTAGGAGAAGCATAGTCGGTAGATTTGGACTCATGCGGTCTGTCTCCGTCTTTATCTTTGCGTATTTTCGGAATGTCAACAGTCGGGTGGCTTACCAAAGCCATATCTGGATAAATGAATAGAGTACCAAAATATTTAGAAGTGCAAATATACAGACGAATTGTTCGTTAATTAAATAAGGCACAAAACCAACAGCAAGGTACTCTGTGGTCAGGGCCTAGGCAAGGAATACAGTACGAATGAAAATCTTTATGAGGCATTTGCTTTCCTCAAGAAATACAATTATTGACTTTTACTGACATCGGTTTTAGAGCAAGAAAAAGTTTCCCCAACAGGGTACTTAGCTTAGTTGAAGACTTTGGTTCTGAAACTCGAAAACGAAAATTTCAGGAGTCGGCCGACCGGCACTTCCGAACGGCTTCTGCTTCGGGCACTGCGCGGCATGAAAAACTGATGTAATGGTGTCGGCTGCATGCTTTATACCAGACTACCTGACGTAATGGATGATGAGACAGCAACCAACACAGGACCCCAGATTTTGTTAATCAGGCCGACTGAGGGCTACTGCAAGTAGATAACCCAAATGTGATGACTGCAACAGTGAAACACAAAGAACATCTACTAATCTGTTCCACTATTGTCCCTTCTATCTCAAAACTCAGCTTCTTCTGATTTCCCCAATTTGCTGCCATTACCACGGTCTTACCTGTGCTTAGTTTCATCCCATGTGCCTTCAGTTTTGCATTCCATTCCCCTATCCTTAGCTGAAGTTCTTGCTCAGAGTCTGCCTGTAATGGCACATCATCTGCATACAGCAACATTGTCTATCTGTCCCCTCCAACCTGTCTGCTAATGCAGTCCATCGCCAGTATAAACAGCAGTGGGCTTGGAACTGAACCCTGGTGCACACCCATTCCCACTAGGAACCCCTCTGCAAGACCGAACACTGTTCCTACCCAAGTCATTGGGTCCTTGTACAAAGCCTGCACTAACTCTACCAATGTTTCTGGGACTTTGAACCAGAAGTACTGCCCAAATCAGCTTTCTTGGGACCTTGTCACATGCTTTCTCCAAGTCTAGCATTGCCCAGTTGGACTCTTTTTTTAAAGAAATTTACAGTCCTCAGGGACTATATACATTTTTTTTTTTAGGAGCAGAGGGCTGGGAATCAGGAGCCTAATAAGCTGCTGAACATGTATCCAACAAAGCAGCAAGAATAGGAGGAACAGCAGAGGGCTTAGGAGACTCCATTTGGAGATGCTCACAGCACCTCTTCTCAGGATCAGAAACCTGAGTGCAGTCTCACATAAGCTTCACCATACGAGAGATAGTATCCCCAAAGAAAATCTCCTCAAAAGGAGAATCTGGACTAAGAGTCCTCCTCTTCAGAACCATAACCAAATACAGGGGGAATCTGGGAGGAATAGAACAAAGACTGTCCAAGTCCTCAGTGGACGAGTCCTGCTTCCTGGCCCTCTTGAGAGGAGTAGAAGACCAAGGAGGGTCAGGAACAGAGACTCCTTGAGGGGGGCTTCAAAGCCATGAGAGCATTAAATAATCCCTGTGTAAAATCTTTCCATTCATACTAAGGATCCTTTGGAGTAGGAGAAATATCCTTTGTCTTCTGCTTTTCTTTATAGGGGCATCTTCCCTAAACATCTTAGGAAGTCTGGACCCCTGCCAACACTCAATCAACATAGTAGGAATCGCCTCAACAAGAATCAGCAAAACACCCCTCGGTCCCTTGGATATAATCAGCTGTAGTTCCCTCTGAACATCCGAAGAGGATGTCTGCAGAGCCTCAGTGGACGTGCAAGAGGCTGGATCCATGCTGGCCCCTGAAGCTGTCGCAGCAGAAGAATCAGACGGACAAACTGGGTGATCCTCCGGGCTTTCACCATCCTCGAGACAGACATCTGAGGAGGTGGTAAAGTAGTAGGATCTGACCTTTTGGCCTTCTTAGTAGATGGCTGACCCTTGGGCTTGGGACAATTCCACCATTGTACCCTGCACCAATTAAGTTGTTGGTTTTCCAGGTAAACAGATAAGGAGACAACAAGACTTTGAAGATATTTAGGGACAAACTCCTGATAAATAGGGCATGATGTATGGACATGAGACTCACCTAAGCAAAACACTACTTACGATGGCCCTTATGAGGAGTCTGTCTCCCACACTGGTATTTTCCCTTTCTAAATGACATGCAACCTTACAACCGAAAGTAGTAGCAATGATAAAAAGCAAATCCCAATGAGACACTTATCTGAAGTGGTTTGGTAACCATCTGACAAACAAGCATTCAGACAGATGACTGAAGATGGGGTTCAAACTGAGGAAGGTACATTCGTACGTCACCTTTACACCCTACACCATGAGCAGGGAGCATACTTATGTACGACATCCCTAGTACAACCTAAGGTTTTTGTATACTGGCCGGTTATTGGGCTACCCTTGGCAGGGGATCCCTAGAATAATGAATACTGCAACAGTGATATGAAAGGACATCAACCCGGGACTAGAATCTAGGGTAGATGCTCAAGGCCTTGTATTCTCCTGGTGAGGAACCTCTGTGGTCTCTCCAGCTGCTGCATGTGCTTGGTGAGGTACATGCCGAAAGGGGCACTGTACTCAATAATGGGTCCTATAAGGGAAGAATACACGGATGTTATGACCTCCTTGGCCCTGGATGAGATACCCGTACTGATGAGGTGGGCCATGTAGAAAACTTTCCATACAATGGAGGCAATATGGATGTCAAAAGTCAGTTTGCTATCAACCTGGCTGCTCAAGTCCCTCACAACTGATTGCGTACTTAGGACCTGGTTATTAATGTGATAATTTGTGGGGATGTTGCGCTCCCCAAAGGGAATGATTATGCATTTTTTGGCATTCAGTTTGAGGCCTTGTTTCTGGCAGCAGTCATTTGTATGGGTGAGACCCTCTTGGAGGATGTCCACATCACTAGGGAATTGATGATAGCGCCCAGCTTGCAGTCATCTACAAACTTGGTCAGCAACAGCCCACTGGTTTTGGGATGCACCTCAGAGAAGTATATCCCAAACAACAGAGGCCCCAAAACCGATCCCTGGGGTACACCGCTCCTTACAGGGTCTACTGCTTGAGGAAGCTTCATCTATTTTGACTACATGGCTTCTATCAGTGAGCCAGTTTGCTACCCATCTATGTCTGTGGATGCCTAGTTGAGAGAGTATATCTATTATACTTCAATGGAGAATAGCAGAGTATTGAAGGTTTTGGACAAGTCAAGGTAGGCGGTGTGCACAGTCTTCCCTCGTCCATGGCTTTGGTGACTGTCTCAAGAAATCGACCATATTTAACAGGCATGATCTCCCCCTGACCAAACCAAACTGTGTGGGATCGAGTGTTTGGAGGTTGCCAATGTCCTTGTTAATGAGGTCCATGATCATCTGTTCTATGCCTTTGCAGATCAGGCTAGTTAGGTTGATGGGTGTATAATTTCCTGGATCGGTGGATGCTCCAGTGTTATTGCAAAGGGATGACAATGGCTGTCCTCCATTTGGCTGGAACGAAGTCAGTACTCAGACTTTGGTTAAATAGGGTGCCTAATAGTGCTGCAAGTTCCTGCCCAAGTTCATGTAAGATGAAGCCTGGGATGTTATTGGGTCCCATAGAGGCTGTATTTTTTGCCTTTGAGAGAGCAGTGATGACTTGTTCCCTAGAGATAAGGGGAGGTGGGAAGGGGCTGGGGATGTTCTGATTTACTGATGGGGGGACAGAGGAGTGAAGTTTTCACTGACCCTGTCTGCCAGCAGGTTGGCTGTATCTACGGCATTTGTGTATGTGGTGTCTTTGACCACCAGTTCTGAGGAGATCTGAGTGCTTCCTTTGAGATTGTGGACATATGTGAAGAAGCCTTATGACTGTGTTTAGTAGATGTGGCCAGTTTGGTCTCAAAGTTTGCTTTCTATGATTTCACTAGTGCTCTTATTTGCTTGTTCAGGCTAAGAAGAGACTGCTTCCAATTAGGGACCTGGAGAAAAACAGACTGCCTGATTCTGTGGAGCAGTAATGCCTCTAAGACAGAGGCCAATGAAGAAACTCCCCTTGTTCTTAAGAGTTCCTATCATCATGTTGTTCATACTCTATTGGGACTTCTTAAATCACATGTTCTTTACTCCTTAGTGAATCCTTGCATATGGACTTCTACGGAACTGAAAACCTGACTCAAATGGCTGGGTGTGTTTTGCCTTCCTGCTCACTCTGTTGCAGCATTTCTTTCAACTTTGGTCTTGGAGTAAATCCATCATAGGTAGTTGCCCTGATGTGTTGCAAAAATAGAAGTTATGTTCTTACCATAACGTTCCATGTTAGTTGTCTTCTTCTCGCCTTCTTCTTGCTGGATGGTTTCGGAGCTGACCTCGGCTCCGACTCGGCCACTCTAAAAGCTCGAGAGTTGGTTCCACCGGCTCGAGGCTCCCCTTATATCCCACAATGCTAGGCGTGAGTTACCTCAGATCTCGTTTGTGAGCTAGGCCCAGCTAATAATAGTAGCAGAATAACTGTAAACAAAGTCCACCTCTATAATAAGGGAGAAGAGAAGGATGACCTACAGCCTGATCCAGGAAAAATATGCACAGCAGAGCATATACCTATAGTAAAGAGGTGGTAGAAACAGAGGTCACAATCAAAACTCCTCTAGGTCTGTCCAGGCCAGGGGGAAGGAGGGTGGGGCCAAGAAGAAGCGAGAAGAAGACAACTAACATGGAACGTTATGGTAAGAACATAACTTCTATATGTTAAGTTGTCTATCTCGCCTTCATTCTTGCTGGATGGGACCGCGTCCCTAGCACCTTGTCCCGGGTGGCCTAACGGAACAGACTCTTGAGCACAGTGGATCCAAAATTAGCTCTATGCCTAGAAGCTAAATCCAACTTATAATGTGAAATGAAAGTGTGAGGAGTAGCCCAAGTAGCTGCTGCACAAATGGTGTCTATAGGCAGTCTGTCTTGGAAGGCTATAGAAGTAGCCAAAGCTCTGGTGGAATGGGCTTTAGGTTTGTTAGGTAGCTTTTGGTGTTGTATTTCATAGACAATGGAAATTAGAGATGTCAGCCATCTAGATAGTGATACCTTAGAAACAGAAAGTCCCTTTCTGCCTTCTGCATAAGAGACAAACAGCTGGTCAGATTTTCTGAATTGTTTGGTTCTATCCAAGTAGTACCTTAACTGACGATGAACATCTAGCCAATGCAATTTTTGTTCAGATCCATTAGAATATTCTGGAAAAAACACAGGGAGGTCAATGCTTTGATTTAGGTTGGACGCCGATGCTATTTTAGGTAAAAAGGACGGATTGGTTCGCAAGGATACCCTGTCCTTATGGAACAACAGATAAGGAGGTCGACAGCTGAGTGCATGAAGTTCTGAAACTCTTCTAGCTGAAGTAATAGCTACCAGAAAGAGAGTCTTCCATGATAGCAATTTTAAAGAACAGGAAGCTGCAGGTTCGAAAGGGGGGAGAATCAAGGAACTGAGAACTAAATTTAGGTCCCAAGGAGGAGGAGGATTTCTTATAGGAGGTCTGAGTAGAAAAACTCCCCTCAAAAAGGCTTTGCAAAGCTTGTGGGACATTATGGCAGATTCTGAGATGCCCACATGAAAGTTAGAAATAGCTGCCAACTGAACCTTAAGAGTAGAAGGAGATGAACCTGCATGGAAGAGTTCAGCTAGAAAATCAAGGACTATTTGGATGGAAGCCGTGAAAGGATCTATGTCCCTTCCTTGAGCCCAATAGGAAACGTTTCCACTTACTCAGATAAATCTTTCGAGTGGAAGATTTATGGGAAGCTATCAAAATATCTCGAACAGCGTGAGATATTTGAGGAAGCCTGGCTAAGGTTGGAATTGGAGGAACCAAGCAGTGAGGTTCAGAGAGGGAGGGAGCGATGAAACTGACCCGACTGATGGATCAAGAGATCTGGAACTAGGTCCAGATGCCAAGGTTGCTCCAACAGAAAATGATGTAGAAAGGGGAACCAAACCTGTCGAGGCCAGTAAGGAGCAATGAGGATCAAGAAGGCCTTCTGAGCGATAGCTTTCTGTATCACTTGAGAGATTAGTGGGAAGGTAGGAAATGCATACAGAAGTCCCCGGGGCCAAACTTGGACTAGAGCGTCTCTGCTGGGCTGGCCTGGTAGCGGGAATAGGGTGAAAAAATCTTTGCACTTGCTGTTTTGGGGAGTAGCAAAAAGGTCGCAGCAAGGCTGACCCCACTTGAGAAAAATTTTTCTCACAATAGAATCTTTCAGAGACCACTCATGAGGCATGAGGATAGCTCTGCTCAACTTGTCCGCGATTTGATTGGACTTCCCGGGGATGTGCGTTGCTATCAGAAACCGCTGAGAAGAAATCGCCCATTGCCACAGTCTGAGTGCTTCTCGACATAGGGGATAGGACCTGGTTCCGCCTTGTTTGTTGATATACCACACTACAGACAATTATATTGTCTGTCTGGATTGCTATCGTTCCCAAGGGAAGAGAGTCTTGAAGGGCTTGCAACGCTAAAAGCACTGCTCTCATCTCTGGAACATTTATGTGCAAGTGGCATTCGTCTGGTTGCCAAGTGCCCTGGACAGTTCTGCCCTGATAATGCCCCCCCCACCCGATCAGGGAGGCGTCCGTTGTCAGAGTAGCAACCGGAGGGGGAGGAACAAAGGGTCTTCCCAAGTAGAGCTGAGGGGAAGACATCCACCACAGAAGATGATTCCTGCATGTTTGCGTAATCATAATGGTGTGGGACATCGGAAGTTGCTGGTATGACCATTGTGTGAAGAGCATCCATTGAAGGATTCTCATGTGGAATCTGGCTAATGGCAGAAGAGGTATGGCAGCCGCCATAATCCCCAATACTTTCAGAACTAACCTGGCTTTGACTCTGTTGCTGCTGAAGAGGAGCGAAACTAGTTGGTGTATGTCTGTTATTCTCTGATCTGTTAACCTCGCAGACATGCTGACTGTGTCTAGAATTGCGCCTATGAAGGTAATAACACGACAAGGCGACAAAACAGACTTTTCGCAATTTATTGAAATGCCTAAGTTTTGACAAATGCGAAAGGTGTAATCCCTGGCCATTAGAAGAAGATGCTTGGTGGGAGCTGTGAGGAGCCAGTCGTCTAAATATGGAAACACCTGGAATCCTTGACGTCTCAGGTGAGAAGCTACCACTGCCATGCATTTGGTAAACACCCGGGGGGCAGTGGTGAGTCCAAAGGGCAGGGCTCTGAATTGAAAATGACTGGTTCCTAGCCTGAAGCGGAGGAATCTTCTGGAGCGTCTGTTCATTTTTATATGATAGTACGCATCCTGAAGGTCTATAGAGCACATCCAGTTTTTTCTTCCCAATAGGGGAAGGATGGACTGTAGCATGACCATCCGAAATCTTGTTTTCTTGACCGACTTGTTCAGGATACTGAGATCCAAAATTGGTCTCCAGTCCCCTGTTTTCTTTGGAACTAAAAAGAACCTGGAGTAGATTCCGGATCCTTGCTGGTCTGCTGGAACTGGCTGAATAGCTCTTTTTGCAAGCAGCTTTGAAATTTCCAAAGCTGCAAGATCCCTTTGAGCGGGTGGAACATCTGGAAGGGATTTTTTTGATCGGTTTGGAATGCGAACGAAGGGAATGGAATAGCCTTCAGAAATGATGGACTGTACCCACTTGTCTTGAGTTAGGGATAGCCAGGCTTCTGGGTACAGTGACAATCTTCCCCCGACTGCCTCCGAAGGTGGGCAGTCGGGCAACACCTCAGGGATGCTGAAAAGGCTTATCGGAGAAAGTTTCTCGATTGCCCTGGTTCTGCGGACCCCCCCTGCCTCTAGGGCGACGTCTACCATTGTTGTTCCCCCCTCTGCCTCTGGCGGGGAACCAACTCTGTGCGTCAGGCGAAGTCCCGTGAGATTGTTTGCGGAACCACATTTTCCCACTTTTCTGGCCTTTGGGGTAAGGCCTAGAAGGAGTAGAAAAACGGACTCCGACGGCAGAAAGAGTCTTGCCATCCGTCTCGCACCTAGTCAAGGTTTCTTTCACTTGAGGACCAAAAAGAGATGATCCATCAAAGGGGGAATTAGTGAACGATGTTTTAAAGGGGTCCGCAAAGTTGCATAGCCGCATCCAGGCATGCCTGCGTAAGGCCACACCTGTCCCTGCGGCCCTGCTCGCTCCATCAGCCGCATAAGAAAGGAGGCGCATGGAGGAGTTAGCTATGGAGTTCAGGGTAGCCAGCTGAGTGTTCATCTTGTCTTGAAAACCCGCAGCTGTTGGATCCTTCAACATGTCACTCGCTTCTTTGATCAAGTCTCTTTGAAGATGAGTAAAATGGCATAGGTAGTTCAGCGAACGCATTGCAAAGGTCGCTGACGAGAACATCCGCTTCCCATACCTGTCCATAGACCTAGATTCCTTGTTAGGTGGATGGACAGGCACTGAAGGATCAGCTAGTTCCTTCTTAGTGGCAGCAGCAACCACCATAGCATCCACAGAAACTCCCTTGGTCAGAAATTGTTTATCTGCTGGTGCGGTGATAAATTTTGAGGGTCTCCTGGGAGTGGGGTCCACTGAGTCAGGAGCCGTCCATGCCTTTTTTGCTACCACCTGCATGAGGGGGTCAAAGGGGGGAGACACCCAGGAGGTGGAAGGGCGAGAGCCAAACGCCTCAAGGTACACAGATTCATCCTCCGAAGGGCTGAGGGCTGGCCAATTTCCCCTCTGTTTGAGGATTTCTAGAATGTCTGCAAAGGAGACATCTTCAGAAGGGGAACGGGGGGAACCCTCGGAATCCTCTAAATCTGTGTCAGAGGTGACAGACTCAGGTGAGTCTATGTGTTTCCTCTTACACTTTCTCTTCCGAGGGGGCTCTTCTGCCAATTCAGGAGAGGCCTCGGAAGAGGATGAGATCCCCACAGGGGATTCCTGAGGAGCTGGTTCTCTGCGGTCTGGGATGAGGGAGTGAATCGACTTGACCTGAGGCACCGAAGAGGGAGGGGCGGACGGAGCCGACTGTGGAGTCGAACCAGGTTCCAACACACTCCGCATGACCTCGAACGCACCCCTGTCAGGCAGAGCCAGAGGTCCCCGCTCCGAAAAGCTGAAAACCTCCCTCGGCACCGACAGTGATGGCTCCGAGGCCGATGTCGGAGCCGAACTCACCAGCGCCGAAGCACCGAGAGGGAGAGCGGGGTCGGACAAGGGTCCGATGCCACTCACCCCCTCGGAGCCGACGAGGGAAGTCCGGCGCCGAGATTCTTCTAAGGAAGAAATCGGAGCCGACGACGGAGCCGAAGACATTTGTATCAGCTCCGACGCTACCACAGTCTCGGTTCCGAAACGCCCCGGCTCCGAGCTCAAAGGAGTCGGAGGAGGAACATAATGAGGGACAGGGTCAGGCATCGACTGAGAGTCGGGCTCTGAAGCATTTGGGCCAGTGCCTCGGACTTAAGAAGTCGACTCACTACCCTCTGAAGGTCATGGTCCGAAAGCCTCGATGACCTAGAGGAGTGATATCTATGGCTCCATTCAGACAGCAAGGGAGATGCTGGAGCCGAATGAACAGAGCCAAGGGACGGTGACCTAGACCTCTTTCTAGATGTCGGCTCCGAAGGTCTAGTCGGAGCCGACACAGGAATTTCCAACACCTCGGCTCCAGCCGGAGCCGAGGAAACCACAGGAGCTGCAGTCTGAGACTCATCGGCTCCAGCCGGAGCCGATGTAGAAGGAGGTTTCGAAGCCTTAGGCCTCGACTCAGAAGCTGGAGCCGAGGACCTAGAAGCCTTGGAGGGTTTGCCCGAAGTAACAGTAAGGGAACCCTCAGGCTTAAGTAAACCTCTCAAAATAAGTTTATTTTTTCTTTCCTGCAGGACTCTGGGGCTGAAGCCATGGCATACAGCACAAGAGTCCTGCAGGTGTAAAGGTCCCAGGCAGTAAACACAAGAAGTGTGACCGTCTGTCAGAGACATTTTCTGACAGCACGAGTCACACTTCTTGAAGCCTGAGACCTTTGAATCCTTGGACATTATCAAGGACCGAAAGTGTAACCCACACACACCGATTACACTATGAAGAAAAATAACTAGATACACTAATTAAAAATTAGTTAGTTAGCTTAAGTATAACAAATATCCCTAACAAAACACAAACACTCCACTAGGGAAACAGGGCCCGAAGGCCGAAGGGAAGAACTTATAAGTTCTTGAGGGAAAAAGATGGGAATATGGAAGAAGTTTGGATGAAATACTCTAAACTAAGGGAAATATGAAAAACTAAGTTTAGAAAGGGGGATTTAAACAAGTTTAAATAGACTAATTAAACAACTGACCTGAGCCGGTAGAAAAACAACACCTCGATAGCTGTAGCGGCAAACGAGATCTGAGGTAACTCATGCCTAGCATTGTGGGATATAAGGGGAGCCTCAAGCCGGTGGAACCAACTCTCGAGCTTTTAGAGTGGCCGAGTCGGAGCCGAGGTCGGCTCCGAACCCATCCAGCAAGAATGAAGGCAAGATAGACAACTTAACATATATTGTTGGCCTGAGCTAGTCATGCCACCACATGGAGATATCAAACCCTGCTGCCTTTACTACTCCATCTACAGCATCATGCAATAGCTTCACAGATAATGTAGCAATTATATTCAAGGTGTTCACTTGTGACTCCACCGGTTTCCACTTCACACAAGGTGGCATCCTCTTCACAACTTTATTTGCTATCTCTCTTTCTGAAATCTAGTCATATGCACCAAGTAGTTAATGGTTCTAATGGAAAAATGTACCTGATACACAGACACCACGCACAGTGATCCATTACCCCAAGTTCTTTTGTCTGGGAGAAAAAATCACCTGGGCTTCTTCTGGAGACTTCCTGTTGGCAGGAAACACTACAACACAGTACAGTAAGGATAATTTACTACAAATGTTGCCCGTCTTTAGAAGGCCTAAGGACTTTATCAAGTGTTCTGAGAATAGGTTCAACAATGTCTGGGATGTACCACTCAAGCTGTTAGCTGAGATGATTGGAAAGAAGACTAGAGGATTCTACCTTGTAGGGAGTTTGCGATGGCTGACCCAAGAATTTTTCTCCCACATAATTTCTAGGACATCTCCAAATTTGGTGTCTTTAGAAGGGGAACCCCCCCTCATCAAACTCCACGTCTGGGGTGGGAGATTTTGGTGGCAAAGTTTATGCCACTACACTCAATGTGTACTTATCTTAACACTTCCAGATGACTCTCTCCCAGATCTTTAGGGTCTCAAGCAACTTTTTCATAATTCATCCCACAGGGATAATGATTGATTTAAGGCTCCAGGCTCACCAGGTGCAAGGATAAGTCACAATGTCGCATCTGCACCAAAAGCTTAAATCCTGGAAAGTTTCCTTAAATGTCAAAGGTAGCTTTGGCACAGACTAACATCAACTTCAAAGGCATCATGAGTACCCCCCCAAGGGGGAAGGGTCAATATTGACACTAATACACTTGACACAGGCGTCCTTGGGCCTAGTGACTCTTAGCACCAAAGTCACCAATGTAAAGGGCATTAACAGACAAGAGAAAGTCATACACTGTGCCACTGTTAATGGCACTAGATCCATAAGCAGCTCCAGGTCTCATGGTACCAAGACAGCCTGGGGTAAGAGCAGTAGTAGTAAAGGGCTGAAGTTCCTCACTGCCCTGGTCAAGCTGACACCATGTTCCTGATAGGCCTTAAGCAAGGCCATCAACATTTTTGTCAAAGTGCATGCTAGTTTAAGGGCTCTGTGTTGACCTAGAGGATCCTACAAAAAAAGCAGAAGCAGGCTAGAATGAAGAATTTTGCTAATTACTGCTCCATGGAGAGGCTCCTTAGTCACCTACTTGAAGCAAAGTTTGAAGACACCAGTTGCTCAGGATGGATTCTCCCCATCAAAGGCAGAGTCACCAGTACTGAAGGTGTTGTTTAATGAACAGGGGCAGCTCTGGGAAGTAGTTTCAACCTAGGAATCTTAACAGACAGAGAAGGTCCAGAAAACACATCTTGCTCTCTTCAATTTTTCCCCTTTCCTCTTTCCTATCAACCTTTATGGCATCTCCAGGAAGAAAGCCTTCCAGAATCAATGTACTCCTATCCAGGAAAGTATGTGAACTGAACATTTTACAAATGCAGCTAACCGTAAGTCGTTTAGCCCCTAGGCACACCACACACAAACTGTGCAGGTCCTGAGGGGAATTCTAAGGCCATATTTTAGTTACTTTCTAAATCTGAATGTCTTATCCTTTCCTTTTTTGTGTCGCTCAACAAAATCACTGACTACTTGTTCCAATCAGCAATGCATTACACCAAGGTACAGTCAGTACCAATGAATTCCAAACAAAGTTACACAAATAAAGTATGAAGTAAACTATTAGGTGAAAGGAAGGAAAGGAAAACCTTAAGGCAATAAAGAAAAGGAAAATAGGTTTAGGTGACCTAAAGGGAGTGACAGAAATTAAACTAGTGAAACATTTAGAGAAATGCCAAGAAAATGTCAGACTGACAGTAGCAAATTTTGTGAGAAAAATAATTGACTTATCCTGTACAGAAAGCTAAAAAAATAAAAAAATAATAATCTCAAAGAAGTGGTGCTTAAGCTGCAAAAGATCTGTTCTGAAAAAGTGGCAATGAGACTGTAAACTGAAACCTGGAGGGAGTCAGACCATGGGTGCATTGCAGGAGAGAGGGGAGGAGCTTGAGCTTGCTAAGATTTGGAAAGATTCTGAGAGGATGTCACCTGTGGTAAACTGTCCAAGATTTACAGTGTACTAACTGAACCACCTAAAATACAAATTTAACTTTCAAGAGAAGACAAAGGTTCAAGTATATTTTAAAGAAGTTATGTACTCACCATAACGTTCCATCTGAGTAGGTAACTTGATTTGTCAGCAACCTGTGGGTATCGGATCCGACCTGGATCTGAGCCGGCAGCTTTCCAAGCTTCTCCCCCTTACCCATAATACCCTGCTACCTCCCTCCAGTCCTCGGATCGAGTTTGCCCAATTAGCAGACAACACCAAGACAAACAATACCTGAACATCCTAACCTGATACATACCAGGACTGAATCATTCTATCATTCAGGTAACTAAATCCAGGTTAGGGGGAAGGAGGGGGGGTGGTGGTTGCTGACAGTCACCTACTCAGATGGAACGTTATGGAGAGTACATAATTTCTTTATCTGAAATAGTTAACTTTATTTGATCAGCAACCTGTGGGACAGAGTCCCCAGCTACCAAAAAACTTGGGAGGCCCTCAAGGAAGAATATTCTGGATCACTGCAGAGCCAAAGGCTACCCTCCCTCTGGATATCAGATCTAATTTATAATGTGAAATAAAGGTATGAGAAGAAGCCCAATTAGCCGCAGAACAGATGTCATCCAAGGGAACCCTTGAACAAAAAGCAGCAGAGGTAGCCATAGAACGGGTAGAATGAGCATGAACCCCCACAGGCTCAGACCGAACAGAAATTTTGTACGTGAGCAAAATGCAGTGAGATATCCACCTAGCTAGAGTCACCTTCGATACTGGTTTACCCAAGGATGGCTTAGCAAAGGAAACAAAGAGCTGCTCCGACTTGCGAGAGGCAGCTGTTCTGTGCAAGTAAAAGTGCAATTGTCTATGCACATCTAATAAATGCAGTCTGTACTCCCCCTTGTTCTGGTAGTTAGGGAAGAAAACAGGCAGATTTAATGGATTGGTTGATGTAAACCTCGGAAGCCACTTTAGGTAAGAAGGAAGGATTAGTCCTGAGGGATACTCTGTCCTTATGGAAGACAAGACACGGAGGTTTAGAACAAAGGGCCTGAAGCTCTGATACCCTTCTAGCTGAGGTAATAGCAATCAAGAAGGCAGTTTTCCAAGACAAAAACTTTAAGTCAGCAGAAGCTGCAGGCTCAAAGGGTGGACCAGTTAGAGCCTGGAGGACTAAGGTTAGGTCCCACGGAGGAACCGCATTCTTGACAGGAAGTCTTAAAAGAAAGGTGCCCTTCAAGAAAGTCATGCAGAGCTTAGTGAAAGCTAAAGGACCAAGATTGTCCCCGATGTGGAAGTGGGAAATGGCCGCCATTTGAACCTTCACAGTCGAAGAACTGGCCCCTTGATGGAAAATGTGAGATAGGAATTCAAGTACTGTTGGAATGGGAGCCGTAAAAGGGTCCAAATTCCTACGCCCAGCCCAGATGGAAAAACGTTTCCATTTACTGTTGTAGACCTTCCTGGTAGAAGGCTTATGTGCCGCCACCAGGATGGATTTAACTGCGGACGAGATACCGGGAGTCCTAGCCATTAATGGAACTGGATCAACCAAGCCGAAAGCTTGAGGTCATCCAGATTCGGAATTTTCAATCCCGAAGGATGAGAGATCAGATCCGGAATAGGATCTAAGATCCAAGGAGGAGCTATGAGATGAGACCGTAGGTACGGGAATCAGGTTTGACGAGGCCAGAATGGGGCCATGAGGATAACCTTGCTCCCCAACCGACGAGCTTTCTGCAAGAATTTTTTCATTAACGGGAGAGGAGGATAAGCATAAAGAAGACCCTATGGCCAAGCATGAACTAGAGCATCTCTGGGGCTCTCCCCCGGCGCGGGAATTAGAGCGAAAAACTCACTGCACTTTGCGTTTGAAGGCAATGCGAAGAGATCGCAGCAAGGTTGACCCCATTTGAGGAAGATCTGTTTCTCTACTAAGGGGTTCAGAGACCACTCGTAAAGTGAGAGAATAGTTCGACTCAGCTTGTCCGCTAAAATGTTGGACCGACCCAGAATGTGCGTTGCTTACAGAAAACGGTTGGTGGATATCACCCACTCCCAAACTCTCATGGCCTCTTGGCAAAGAGGGTAAGACCTGGTCCCCCCCTGTTTGTTGATGTACCAGACCACTGACATGTTGTCTGTCTAAATTGCAATAGTCCCCAGAGGAAGAAGGGCATGGAGAGCTTGCAACGCTAGAAGCACTGCCCTCATCACCAGAACATTGATATGCAGAACGGTCTCTGTTTGAATCCACGTGCCTTGGACAGTTCTGCCCATGCAATGCCCCCCCACACCCTAGGTGAGAAGCGTCCATGATCACCGTGGCTTGGGGTAGAGGCATCAAAAATGGCCACCCTTCCCGAAGCTCTCGGGAATGGAGCCACCAAAGCAGGGATTCCCTGCAAACCCTGCTGAGGGGAATCGGGGAGTCCAACGGATGTCGAAGGATGGACCACTGGACCTGTAAGGTCCATTGAAGAACCCTCATGTTCAAGCGGGCTAGGGGTGAAAGGCTGATAGCTGCTACCATAGACCCTAGGGCCCTCAGGAGATTGTAGAAGTGCTAAGACGTGGAGAGTTAGGTTGCGGAGTCTGTCCGACGTCAAGAAGGCCTTGGACAGAAGCGTGTCTATTCTGGCCCCTATGAAGTCCAGGACCTGAACAGGCTGAAGGGATGATTTTTTGTAATTTATAGTGATCCCCAACTGGTGGGCCAAGAGCAGGAAACACTCCCTGGCTGAGCATAGTAGATGCCTGGTGGGAGCGGCGAGGAGCCAGTCGTCCAGTTAAGGAAAGACCTGTATTCCCTGAAGCCTCAGGTGGGCCGCTACAACTGCCATGACCTTGGTGAACACCCTGGGGGCTGTGGTGAGGCCAAAAGTGTGGACCCTGAACTGATAATGACTGGCCCCCAACTGAAAGCGGAGAAACCTGGATCGCCTGTCCATGAGAATGTGATAGTATGCATCCTTGAGGTCTATGGAGCACATCCAGTAGTTCTCCTGCAGAAGGGGGAGAATAGATTGAAGAGTGACCATCCGGAATTTCTCCTTGGCAATGAACAAGTTCAATGTAGACAGGTCGAGAATTGGTCTTAAGTCCCCCGTCTTTTTTGGCACAAAAAAGAACCTGGAGTAATTGCCCAACCCGGACTGGCCTGGGGGAACGTGCTGGATGGCTATTTCTTAGCAGCTCCTTTATCTCTAAAGCCGCCGCCTCCCTCTGACTGGGTGGAACATCGGGGAGGCGCCTCAACTGAGGGGGAGGATTTATGAAGGGGATCGAGTAACCTCTGGATACTATTCGGAGCACCCAGCGATCTGTCGTGATGGACTCCCAATGTGCTAGGTGTTCCAAAAAACACCCCCGCGACTGCCTCCAGAGAGGAGCAGTCAGGCAACCCCTCAGGGTTGTTGTGCGGGTCGGTCGGAAAAAGGTTCCCTCGACCCGAAATTCTTCGGCCCCCCTCTGCCTCTGGGCCGGCGTCCTCCTTGTCCTCCCCTGCCTCTGAAGGACGAAGGGTCCAGAGCGTAATGGGATTGTTGAGATTTCCGGAACCACATCTTCTTTTGTCCTCTCTGGTTCCTGGAAAAGGACCTTTGAGGAGCCGAGAAGCGGTTTCCGACTGCAGACATCTTCCCATCTTTCTCGCTCTGGAGCAGCGTATTGCAGACGGTCTTGCCAAACAGTGAAGAACCGTCAAAGGGAGCATTCGCGAAGGAAGCCTTGAAGGGTTCTGCAAAATCGCAAAGTTGGAGCCAGGCGTGACGCCATAAGGCGATGCCTGCTCCGCTGGCTCTAGCTGCCCCCTCGGTGGCATGGGAGAAAAGCCGCATAGATGTATTGGATATCGATTTTAGAGTGGCCATTCATGCCGAGAGGGTTCGTTTGTCCTCGGCCGACATGGACTCCGGGGGTGACCCAGCATACTCTTTCACTAGATCCCGCTGATGCCTAATCACGGGTGCCAAGTAATTCAGCACCCTTATGGAAAAGGTGGCTGAAGCCAACATCCACTTTCTGATGCAATCCGTCCGAGACTCCTTGTCAGGGGGATGGACCGAGGAACTATCCTGTGCCAGTTCCTTCTTGGTGGCAGCCGCCACCACCATGGCATCTACCGGGGAACCTTTATCCCACGCTGTCCTGTCTGTCGGGGGACTAAGGATCTTATCTGGTCTCCTGGGGATTGGCTCTACAGTGTCCGGCTCCTTGCACGCCCTGGTAGTAATTAGATCTACCAGGGGGTCGGCTGGAGGGGACACCCAAGAGGTAGACGGGCCTGTGTCAAACGCCTCCAGAAACACCGACTTATCCGAGGAAGGTTTTTGGGCTGACCACCCCCTTCTAATGAGCAGCATCTCCATAATGTCTCCAAAGGAGGCGTCCTAGGGGGGTGACCTGGGGAACCTTCCCCTTCCTCCAAGTCAGTGTCTTCTGTGAGGGACTCAGGGGAGTCCAAGTGCCTCCTCTTACACTTTTGTTTGTGAGGAACCTCCTCGGGGGGACTGTCCGAGGAGGGCTCACCAACTGGGTCATGCTCCTCTACAGGAACTAGCTGGGGTGTAGACGCAGGCTGTCCCTGAGGCCGGATGATGGAAAACAGGCCCATCTGTGAGGGAATGACGGGTGGATCCGTAGCACGAGCCTGGGGCCTCGAATCCCTCGAGAGGACCCTCTCCACCACATCGAAAGGTGAACCGCATTCCCTGGGATCTGAGAGCAGCCCCTCCCCCGGATAAGACGTGTGGATCGGCACCGAAGTGATCGGACCCGAAAGGGAGGTGTGCTCCGACCGTATCGGAGCCGAAGACACACTCACCCCTCCGGATCCGAGGCTCGGCTCAAGGCCCCGAAAGCTAGGATCCGAAAAAGGACCCGATAAACTCGAAGGTAAGGCCGGCGAAGTAGCCATTACTATCGGCGCCGACTCCCCAGCTCAGAGGCTACTCGGATCCGATGGCTCCAAAACCAGATAATGGATCGGAGAAGGAGCAATGAAGGCAAAGAAGGGGGCCGAGCTCCCCCCGGGGGGGAGGGGGGGGAGGCAAGAGCACTCCCATCTGCATCTGGGCCTGAAGGAAGCGACGCATCATGCGGTCCATGTCCGCGTCAGAAAGGCTTCTTGTGGACCTAGAAGCCGCCGAGGCTGGCCGGGAAGTCCACCTCGACGACCTCGAAGGTGGCCGGGGATCCTCCTCCATAGAGAAACGTGGGGAACGGAGCCGAGAGGGGGAGGACCCATAAACCTTCAAGGGAGAACAGAGCTGCTTAGCCGGCGGGGGCAGAGTCGGCCTGCCGCTTGTGGCTCCTATGCCTCTCCCTGTCCTTGTCTCTCTCTCTTTCTCCCTCTATCTCTCTTCTCTTTCTTTCTAGGGTCCCTCTCTCCCTGGGACACAGTGGGAGATTGAGTCCCGGCCAGGGGAGAAGGAACCGTTGGCCAAACAGCTGCAGCCGCGACTGGCACCACTGAGGGAGAGGAGGAAGTAGAATCCGCGGGCAAAAGGCCCACTAAGATTAGCTTGTTCCTCCTGTCTCTCGCAGCTCGGGGGTTAAAGGCAGCACAAATCTGGCAGCCTGATGTTAAATGTGCAACCCCCAGGCAAAGAATGCACTGTGTGGCCATCGTCTGGGGACAGCTTATGGCCACACTCAGAGCATTTGGAAAAAATGGCCTTAGGGCCTTCGGCCATGACTAACACAATCACACTCCCTAACACACAGATAAGGGGAAGGGAAATACACTAAGTTTAACTAAACTAAATTCACTAGTCTAAGGGATCGACTATCACATACACACACTTTTTAAACTGATAAAAGACAGAGAAAAACACCTATTCTAATCTTACCTAATCGCAAGGAGCTCGTCACTTGTGCTTACAGAAGCCGCGGCAAACGAGATTCGAGGACTGGAGGGAGGTAGCAGGTATTATGGGTAAGGGGGAGGAGCTTAGAGCTTGGATCTCTAGCTTGGAAAGCTGCCGGCTCGGATCCAGGTCGGATCAGATACCCACAAGTTGCTGATCAAATGAAGTTAACTACTTCAGATGCAGAGGTTTGTGAGAGTAAAACTATATAGCATGGAAAAACAAAGGATATGACATACCTGTACCAGTTGGTTAACGTCATCATGATATAAAGAGAAGCAAGAAATAGCATAAAGTGGAAAAAGGAATAACTGTAAGTTACACCATCCTTTTCATTGTCTACTGCTCGGCTGACGTCCTCTTCATCAAATGAGCCATCGGTTCTGCCCACTCCATCATCAATCAGTGTTGACTCATCACTAGTTAGTGTCAGCTTATTAACCTGACTATTAGTAGATGTACGAATACTATTAGAAAACAACAAAACATTACAATCAGTAAAAAATGTAAAAATTGTAGCAATTAAGCATGCTATTTCCTTTTTTTAAATACATCTATTCTTACCTTAATAGCTGATTTAGCAAAGACTATCCTCCCCACAAATCTACAATTGGATTTGTCCTTCCCTTCACTTTGAATTCCACATTTTTTTTAGATGCTCCTGTCCTTGTGGGCAAGCATCTACTGTGCCGTATCACAGAGTAGATCCAAGCCCAAAATAAAGGGACAGGAACCTAGTACGTCATTAGGAAGCAATAACAAGTAATAGAATGGGTGAAACAGAAAGTAGTACAGCTGTGCATACTTACCATAAATGTAGATGTTCCAAGTGTACTCACTGCTGCAGTCTTGACTTTGGGATTTCCCACCTTGGAAGCCCTCGGCCAGCCAGACTACCAGAGAAAAATCTCCCTCTTCGAACACTCAGTGGACACCCTGACCAACATGAAAACGCTCGGGTATAATGGGAGGCAGCTGGCATCAAGAGTTCGGTTTTTCTTGCCCTCCTAGATGGGTTCTGAAGTCAAGGTTCTTTGACAATGAACCAAAGGAAAGGAAAGGGGCAAGAGGAAGGTCCCCCTGACTTGAGAAGAAGCTTGTTAAAGCCTACCCTGTAGACTGGGGGGGATACTGCAACAGTGAACACACTCTAATGTCTACATTTATATTAAGTATACACAACTGTATTATGTTCTTTGTGTTTCACTGCTGTAGTTCTGACTTGTGGAATGACTCTCAAAGCTGAGAAGTGGGGGTGGCAGATTAAGGAGAGGTGAGGATGCCCTGTACAATAGCAGTGGCAAATCCTACTCTGGACTTGGGTGGAAGATGGGGAAGATTCCACTGCCATGAGTGCCTGCAGTTCAGAAACCCTTCTAGCAGAAGTGATGGCTAACAAGATGGCAGTCTTCCATGTCAATAATTTTAAGTCAGTTGAAGCAGATGGTTCGAATGGTGAAAGAGTAAGTTTCTTCAGAACAGAATAAAGGTCCCAGGGTGGGGCAGAGGCTTTCTAGGTGGCCTGATGTGGATCAACCCCTCTAAGAAAATGTTTCACAAGGGGGTGAGAGAACACAGGAGGATGGGCAGGAATATAGGCTGAAACAGCCAAGGCATGAATTGTTATGGAGGAGTAAGACAGGTCTTTGCCAAAGAGACTGGCCAGGCAGGCCAGGATGACCAGGATCTTGGCTACATGAGGATTCCTAGCATGTTGCAAGTACAAAGGGTAGAATCTTTTCCATTTGATAGTATTGGGCCTTCCCGGCCTCTTTTAGAGTATTCTGAACGTGATCGTCTAGGATAGGATCTGTCCAACATGTTATAGTATCCTCCATGCTGACAGTTTGAGGATCTGCGTGTTGAGGTGCACAATCTTTCCCTTGTCCTGCATAAGAATGCCCAATCTCTGCGACAGCTGTCATGGTTTCATGCTGATTAAGCTGAGCATCAGAGGGTACCAGAGCTGCCTAGGCCAGTCTGGGGCTATTAGTGTTACTCTTGGCCCCTCTTCCCTTTTCTTTAGGAGCACTCTGTGGAGCAGAGGAGTTGGGGGAAGGCATAGATGAAGAAGCCTGTGCAAGGGAAGGAGAAAGCATCCATCACCCAGGCTAACTTCATTTTTTCCCTGGTGGAAAACTTTTCCAATTGAACATTTTCCCCTAGTGGCAAAAAGGTCTATTTGAGTAACTCCCTATTTTTTTGGCTATAATGAAAAATGTTTCCCGATAGAGTTGCCACTCGTCAGGGTCTGACAGGTTTCTGCTGAGGTGGTCTGCTAGATGGCTGTGCACACCTGGTAGGTATTGTGCCAAGAGGTGTAACCCCAGTGAGTGTGCCGTTTTCCAATCATCCATTGCTAGGCAGCAGACAGGGTAGGAGCGTGTGCCCCCCATCCTTGTTTACGTACCATGACTGTGGTACTGTCTGTGTTCACTACTAGCAACTCTGGTTTTCACTTATTTCTGAGACCTACCAGGCCTTTTTGTACCGCCAATAGTTCTTTTAAATCTGTATGTTTGTTTCTGACCTGGTGGTCCCACTTCCCCTGGGTCTGGAAGTGACTTATATGAGCTTCCTAGATTCCCTGAGGCATCTGTGGTCAGTGTTTGCTCTGGGGGGGATCTGAAGGGGAGACCTGGGTTGAGGAAGCAAGCTTGGCCCCACCATGCAACTTCCTCCTTGAGGCAAGGAATCAGTTTGATCTTGGTTGAGAGTAGCTGTATATGCTGGCACCACACGTTTTTGATGTATCATTGGAGTTTCCTCATGTGTAGCCTGGCAGGGATGACCATGAGGATGCAAGAGGCCATATAATCCAATGCCCTAAGGTACTCTCTTGCTGTGAGGAAATCTCTGGCCGTGATTTTTTGGAAGTACAGAGTCAGGAGAGAGACTTTTGTCTGGAGGCAAGAAAGCCTTTAAGAGGGTAGAATCCAGGAGGGCCACCAGGGGCACAATCCTGGTTGAGGGATCTGTATGAAATGTCTGCTGACTTACAGTGGACCCAGGGAAGTCAAGAGGTTCTGGGTGCACAAAGTCTGAGTTGAGTTTTGTCAGGCTTGTAGCATGGTTAAGGCAATCATCCAGACAGGGGTAAATCTGAACCCCTTTTGTTCTGCAGAAGGCAATTAGAGGGGCTAAGCACTTTGTGAAAACCCTGGGAGCAGCAGACAAGCCAAAGGGCACAGCACAAAACTGATGGTGTCTGGTACCTAATCTAATGTATAAGACGCTTCTGTGCAATTCCTCTATGGGAATATATAGATAGGAGTCCTTTAGATACAGGGCAACCATGAAGGCCTTTGGAGAGATTATGGGCAAAAGTTTTTGAAGGGTCAACATCTTGAATTTTGGAACCTTTAGAACTGGTCCAGTACAGGGCGCCATGTGCCTTCCTTCCTAGGAACTAGAAAGAATCTTAAGTAGAAACCCCTTCCTTTTTGGTGTTCTGGAACCAGTTCCATGAGCCCTAAGTGCATGGCATCTCTATTTGAGACACAACCTCTGTTCTTTGGTTTAGGGGAATGTCTAGGAAGCCTGAGGTATTTAAGATCTGCTTTAATTTGAGTTTGTAGCCCCTTAGTACCCAATGGTCTGAAGTAATGAGCGACCAATTCCTTTAGAATAATGATAGCCTTCCACCTAGTCTGGGATAGGGAGGGGGAAAGTACAGTTGTCTACACTTACCATATATGTAGATGTTCGAGCGTATTCACTGTTGCAGTCATCACATTTGGGTTATCTGCCTGCAGGTAGCCCTCAGTCGGCCTGCATACCAGAGTCTTGGGATTTCTGTGTCAGATGCTGTCGCTTATTCCATATCAGGTCGTCAGGGCTATAAAACATGCAGCCAACGCCATTATATCAGTTTTTCTTGCCCCAGTTGTCAGGAGCCCCCAAAATAGGAAGCAATTACATGGTATGGAACACCCCCAGCAAAACGTAAATAACAATGATACAAGATATGCCAAACGTAAAAGGTAGAAGTAAAGAGAAGTTAGGGGGCTGGAGGAAGGGTAATCAGGACTGCAACATTGAATACACTTGAACGTCTACATTTATGGTAAGTGTACACAACTGTACTATGTTCTTCGTGTTTCACTGTTGCAGTCATCACATTTGGGTTGATTCCCAAAGCTGAGGATGGATGCAGGTAGTAGTTAAGGAGCATTAGGGCTGGCAAGCAGGCCCTGTAAGACTGCTGTGGCAAATCCAGCTCTGAATTTAGAAAAGATAGGCAAGTGGTAATGCTTGGTGAAAGTGTGTACAGAGCTCCAGGTTGCAGCTTCCAGGATGTCCCTGGTAGGGACTCCCCTGAGAAATGCTGTAGAGGTTGATGTATCCCTAGTGGAATGCGTTCTGATCCCCTGGGGGGTAGGTTTCCCATGGTGCTTTTAGCAGAAATGGGTGCAGTGTGCTATCCATTTAGAAATGGTTTGCTTTGAAATGGCTTTGCCATCTGCCCCTGCAGCAAAGCTGACTAGCAGCTGGTCAGATTTTTCTGAAAGGCTTAGTCTTGTCCAGATAGAGCCTAAGCTGCCTGTGCACGCCCAGGGACTGCAGGATCCTTTCCCCTTTATTCTGAGGATTAGGGAAAAAAGTTGGCAAATGAAAGGATTGGTTTAAAGCCACACTAGATACCACAGTGGGCATAAATGATGGGTTAGTCCTGAGGGAAACCCTGTCAGCATGGAAGATAATGTAGGGTTCCACAGCCATAAGGGCCTGCAATTCAGGCACTCTTCTTCCTGAAGTGATGGCTAGAAGTAAAGTTGTTTTCCATGAGAGGAATTTTAACTCTGCTGTAGCAGCAGGTTCAAAGGGCGGCAGCATGAGTTTTTCCAATACAAAGTTAAGGTCCCAGGCTAGAGTGGGAACTCTCCAGGGGGGGGGGGGTCTTAAACTTTTTGGCTCCTCTTAGGAATGGTTTATCCAGAGGATGAGAGAAGGGGAGTGGCTCAGTTTTATAATGACCTGAGATGGCAGAGGCATGAATCTTAATTGAAGAGAAGGATAGGCCTTTGTGGAGCATTTCCGTTAAGTAAAATCTAGTATAGGAGGTAAGCAGGGCACAGTTGTGTCCATTCCCTGAGACTAGCTCCAGGAACAGTATCTTTTCCACTTTTCTGAATAGGATTTTCTAGTACTAGGCCTCCTTGCCTCAAGGATGACATCCAGCACCTGCTTACTGAGGGTTGCTGGTGATGAGTTCAGGGGATGAGCCAGGCTGCTAGGTTCAGGGTCTGTAGCTATGGAAGCAAAATCTGGCCCTCCTGCTGGGAGGGCAGGGAAGGGGTCTGAGGCAGGTGCCATGGTGGCACTACTGTCAAACTGCGCAAAAGAGGGTACACCAGTGCTGGTGTGGCCAGTCTGGTGCAATCAGGATTGTCCTTGGCTTGTCCTCTTTGATCTTTAGTAGAACCTTTGAGAGGAGGGGCAGAGGGGGAAAGGCATAGATTGAGAGGCTTTCCCAGGTAAAGGACAGGGCATCCACTTTCCAAGCTTGGCTGTGGGGAGTTCTGGTGCAATATTTGCTCAATTGATAGTTCTGAGAGGAAGTAAAGAGGTCCACCTCTGGTGCCCCCCATCCGTGCCTCAAAAGCTTGAATCTTTTGGGTTCCAGTTTCCACTTGTGTGGGTCCATGAGATTTCTGCTTAAGTAGTCTACCAGTGAATTTAGTTTGCCTGGCAGGAATTGAGCTTGCAGGTGTACTTGGTTGCTCAAGGCTGTGTTCCACAGAGCCATAGCTAATCTGAAGAGTGGGTAGGAATGGGTACCCCCAGCTTGGTTATGTACCACATAACTGTGGTGTTGTCTGTCTTTACCAATAGTTGTCCTGGAAGAATAAGGACCTTGAAGGCTGTCAGAGCATTCTGTACAGCTAATATTTTTTTTGATTGATATGCAGGTGCACTTGCTTTGGGCTCCATTCACCTTGAATGCATTGTTCTGCCAAGTGAACCCCCCATGCATAGTCTGATGAGTCTGTTGTTCGGGTTTGGGGGGCAGGGGGTTGAGTGAAAGCGAGTTCCTTGTTGTGGTAGCAGGCCTCTGCCCACCAAAGGAACTCTGTCCTTAGGCAAGGAATGATAGGAATCATCGTTTCCAGGTCCTGCGAATGTTGACAGAGACTTTTTAAGTACCACTGAAGTTTCCTCATATGCAGTCTTGCATATGGAATTAGTAGAATGCAAGAGGCCATGAACCCTAGGGCTTGCAGTATTTTTCTTACAGATAGCTGGGTTTTGGTGGCTAGTAGACTGAAGTAGTTTATAAAATATATTTATTTTTCTGAAGTGAGGAATGCCATCTGGGAAGTTGTGAACAAGCTTGCTCCCAGGAATACAATCTGTTGGCTGGATACCAGATGTGATTTCTTTTCATTGATGGTGTACCCCAGTGAAGTTAGAAGTCTCTTTACAAATGTCAGGTGCTGTAGTAGCAATTCCTGACTGTTCGCCTGAATCAGGTAATCGTCTAAGTATGGGTAAATTTGAATTATTCTCTGCATGCAATATGCAATGGCTGGAGCTAGGCATTTTGTGAATACCCTGGACGCAGTAGATAAGCCAAAGGGAAGTGCAGAGAACTGATAGTGCATAGAGCATGCTCTGAAACTATTTCCTGCAAGATTCCCTTATGGGGATGTGCAGATAAGCTTCTTTTAAGTCTAAGGTTGCTAGCCAGGAGTCCTTGGCTAGCATAGGAAGCAGCTGTTGGAGTAAGCATTTTGAATTTTGGAGCCACCAGAAAGGTGTTGAGAATAGACAGATCCAGAAGCCAAGAGTTTTCTTTTCTGGGTACAAGAACAAATAGGAATAAAATTGGAATAAAAGCCTTGTCCCCTTTGTTCTGCTGGGACAGGCTGAATAGCCTTGATAATGAGAAGAGAAGTACTTGCTTTTGGGCCTCTGCCCACTGGTTTGCAAGGAGATCTGGCCATCCACTTGGGGGTGGGAGTGAGTGGAAGTGGAATCTGTATCCCTGGGAAATGATGTTTAAGACCCATCTGTCCTGGGTAATGTACTCCCAGTTTTTGGCATGCAGGGCAGTTTTTTTGAAGGCCAATGCCTACTGAATCTATGTGGCTGTACCTGTAAGAAATCTTAACAGTTTGCATAGATTTAGCTTTTTCCTCCATCCTTTTGAGAACTTCTTCTGCTTTACTACCAAATAGATGCTCTTGGTTTAATGGTGCATCTAGTAATTTTGCTTTGATATGGTCTGGCAAAGTTTATTCCTTAAGCCAAGCATGCCTTCTAAGAATAGGCCCAGTGACAGCAGCCCTTCTAGATGCTTCTAAGGCATCAAAACCACATTGCAAAGTATGTTTACCAGCTTGGTTAGCAGAATGCATTAACTCTTGTAAATCTTTATGTTCTGCACAATCAGGAATCATAATTTTCTGTTTTAATTAGTTCCATAATATGTTGCTGATACTTTAACATATGAAAGTGACAATTTAAAGCCCTGATGAAGAGTAGCAGAGGTTTATACCTTCTTACCCCATCTGTCTAAAGCTCTAGAATCCTTGTCCGAAGGGGTAGGATTTTTGGCCGCTGTAGCCTTAATGCCTTTAGGTCCCTGGGAAATAGTCTCTGCATCTGCAGCAGGATTCATAAAGAGGAATTTGTGGGAGTCAGGTACTCTATAGTACCTGTCAGGTTTCTTGGGAGCTGGAGGCAAAGTATCATGAGTAAGGCTGGATTCCAAGAAGACATCACTTACAATTTTCCAGAACAGGATGGACAGCTAGAGGCCTGTGCTGAAGCAAATTTAAAAATTCCCCAAGTCTCTTTTTGGACTGAAAGTAGTCCTGGCTCTCCCAGCGGAAATGCTCTCTAAGGGTATGCAGGGTTTCACCAAAGGAAAAATCTCCTGGTGGGGAAGCAGAGGGAACGGAATCCTCTGCATCAGAATCCTCATAGGTAGCGAAGGGTATGTCCTGGTAATCAGAAGGGTCAGAGTTATCAGACTCCTGATCTGAAGAAGCAGAAGGAAAATCAGTTCTTGGTCTTTTTAAGGGGGGAGGCAGACTTCCTCTAATTAAAGTAATAAGGTCTTCAGCCATTCTAAGCATTTGTTTTTGTGGCATGTGGGCCTGAGAATGCACTTTGGTCGTCTGTTTCCTAGGCATAGTGCGAACTCTACGCCTGAGAAATTCGGTACTGTTTGGTTTGAAACAAAGTCGTCTGTTTAATATGTAAATCGAAAGGCCTGAATACACCCTCAGAAGCCGGTGCCTGAACAGTGGCTTCGGAACCATCCAAGGTAGAGACATCCCCAGGTTCCACAGTCGAAGAAGCATCTCGCGGCATACCGGACTCCGAATGGGTCTCAGTAGAAGCCTGCGAATCTGTAGAAGTGGGTATCAGGGGCTGCAAAAGCGTCTCACTATGTACCGGCGGACTGGTGACGAGCTTAACGGTAGTGTCGTCGGCAGTTTTGGACCCATGCGGTCTGTCTCTCTTTATCCTTGCGTTTTTTTCAGAAGATCGGTAGTTGGATGGCTTATTAAGACCATTTCGGAATACGGAGATAGAGAGCGAAAGAATTTAGCGACAAAAGTAGCTCGACGAATAGTTCAGACGTTGAACAAGGCACAAAACCGACAGCGAGGGACATCGTGGTCTGGGCCTAAACAGGTGACACAGTAAGAATGAAAATCTCTGTGAGGTATTTGGTTTCCACAGGCAAGACAGTTATTAACTTTACTGACATCGGTTAGAGCAAGAAAAAAGGAACCCCAATGGGGTACTTATCTTTTAGAAGACTTCATGTCTGAAACTCGAAAAACAAAAATTTCAGGAGGCGGACGACCAGTACTTGCGAATTGCTTCTGATTCAGATACAGCATGGCATGAAAGATTGATGTAATGGCGTTGGCTGCATGTTTCATACCCCTGACGACCTGACGTCATGGAAGAAGTGACAGCATCTGACGAAAAATCCCAAGACTCTGGTATTCAGGCCGACTGAGGGCTACCTGCAAGCAGATAACCCAAATGTGATGACTGCAACAGTGAAACAAGAAGAACATCTACCATGGAAGAGTCTTGGTTGTTCCCCGCCAGGGACCTGTACTCCAGAACTCGTTGGCCTAGCTTGTTCCCTGCCAGGGACCTGTAATCTAGAACTCCCTGGCCTAGAAGTTTCTAAATGACACTGCCTGGGTCTTTGGTGCTGTCTCTGGCTCGTTTCCCTATGTACTGAACAAGAAAACAGCACCCGGAAGGCAAGAGCAAAAAGTTTAATAAGAACCAGACCGGTTTCAGCAAATTGCTTTCATCATATTTCCACACTGTTCTACCATCTATCAGTCTAAGCACAGATTTAGCATCCATTCATACCAGGTAGCCCTAATCCACCTGTTCTACAAGAAAGATGAATTTTATCCCATTTTATTCTTGCCCATTCCCCTTCTCTGAAGAAATCCTTTAACACTATTTATTGATATAAATAAATCTTCCACTGGCTGATAAATTTCTGGTTTAGGTACAAGCCCAAATGAACTACACTATTGCAATTAGCTTGGCATTTATTATTTTTTAATAATTTTAGACCAAGTCTCTTCCCCATATCCTTAGCCTCTGCACAGAATCTCTATTAGTCAATACACCTAAATACGTCATCCTTTAACTTCCCTATAAATATAGAGATTACTGAAGTAAATCATGGATAGGCACAATTTATAATCAACATTTTGGAGACGGATTAAGTTGTCCTCTGTGTCTATGATTATACACTTGAAAAGTCTGCTTTTGACAGTGTCCCCCGTAGGGTACAGACTGAGGCACAGCAATTAACTGGCAGTCTAAGACTGAGCAAGGTATAGCAAGGTAAAATCCTGTCTGCGGGATGATGTGCTCTGCAGGACAGCATGTACAATGTGCACTATGTGAAAGAAAGCATTCCATCGTGCTGCATATGGGACTTCGCAATATTTACCAAAATTCCTTAAGATGGAAAGAGACAAGAGGGGCCTTCTCACAAAAATTCATCTGCTCTATGTTAGTCATTTATGTAAAGAAACATTCTTTTACCCTACATACTTGGGCTCACTGTAACTATTTGGTGAACACCCTGGAGGTTGTGGGAAAACTGGACAGAACAGGTAATGACTGACACCACCACCTGAAGTGCAGAAGCTTCTTGGACTTTTCTGCTATCTTTATGTGGAAGCATGCACCTTGGAGATTCAAAGGGCATATAAAGTGTTCCTCTAACACAGACAGAAGAATGGAGTGCACCGTGACCATTCAAAAGAATTTTTATGGGGATAAATAATTTGGCTGTGCAGACTAAGTAGATGTCAGAGACATTTTTAGGAACCAAAAAACCTGGAATATTAACCTGAACCTTTCTGATCTGGCAGGACCTCCTGGATGGCTCTTCTCTATAACAGGTTAAATACTTCTTTTTCTGACAGCATTATTGTGGGAAGAAATTTCCAGGGAATTGTTATGGCTAGGCTTGCATAGGCCTTAGGGCCGACAGCCTAGTACCAACCTATGAACCTTTGAATTGGTGGAACACTTGGTAATGAGGGAAAATGGGGCAGGGGTGGTCTGTGAGAAAGAAGTGCACAACCATGAGATATCGCCCTCCTGGACCCACCTATCCTACATGATAACCAGTCATGAATTAAAATATAGGAAGAGATGATCCCATTGAGCATTCAGGAGTAGGACAGTCTAGCAAAGTCTCAGGGGTTTGACTGCTGTCCTCCTTCGGAATGATTGCCAGACTCATGCTGCTGCTGACTACTCTTGCCTCTGATAAGGCAAATGTTCTTCAAGTTACAACACTCACTCTACTTCTTCGTGATCCTTTGACTATTCTGTTGCTGCTGGCCATCTCAAAACCAAGATCCACATGAGCTCTATTATGCATTTGAGAAAATGCTCAGGAGAGGTGGGACCTTTAAACAAACAGCAGGGTTTCTCTTTCTCTGCTTCTCCAGGTAACTCTCTACATATAGATCGAAAAAAGCAGTCCCATCAAATAAGGCATTAAAAAAGGTGAACTTTGAAAAGTCTATGAGGTGTAATCGGGTGCTATAGTGAATACGCATGTCAGCATCTACTGCTGTACCTGCACCATCTGCAAAACTAAGACAGATGCACGATAAGACTGGCAATGGAGAACACTGCTGCCATCTGAGTGCACAGTTAAGCACTTTAGCTGGCCATCAACCAGCACCTTTACTTACAGTGTCACTTCATCAGTTCTCTCTCACTGGAATTTCAGCATGTGAAACAAAAAGTTCATTACCCTCAAAGTTAATGTGGACAGAACACAAATATGTTTGCCAGACCTGCCCAATTCCCCAGATTTCTCATTCAGTGTATGAACAAGCAGGATACTGCATTCAAGAGCTGCCACAGCAACAATAGAATCAGTCTGATAGTTGGTGCAATTGTCCAGTCTTTAGAAGACTGGGGAACCTTGTGTGGTTTCCTTGGCACAGGTGCCACAATATCATGATTTTCTGATTCACCCCATTAAGTTTTCACCATAAGATATGCCATGCTATCAACAGAAGGGACAACCCAGGAAGACGACTGCAGGTCTCCAGCAGAATCTTTTGTGAAGAGGTCATGAGATCTAGGGACCACTCTCCCTCTGTCATCTTAAAGATTTCCAAAGTTGAGATCATCTAAGGGGTGGGGGAGATCCATGCTTTCAGTGTCAACAATATCCAGGCAGTAGACTCTTGATGGGAATCCAAGTGTCTCCTTTTGCACATTTCCTTTCTTCTGGGCCTTAATGGTGATGTTTCCAAAAATGACATATTGTCATGATCATATCATGCAAAAGGCCTCTGACCCCTCTGTTCTGCTGACTGCAAAGATGGTGGACAGATAAAAGGCCAGTTAAAGGCAAGTACTCTGTTGAGTCTGAAATCACAGCTGAAACGAGAGGAGGGTGTCAAATGCACGAGAGTCTACATCATTGCTGTAAAGGCTGATGCTGAAATCAAGCTCAAGGCAAAATAGTAGGCCCTACTGTCTAATAAAAAGGCCAGCTGAGCTAGATGAGAATACCAAGCAGAAGACTGAGATTTCATCACCCTGGTCTCCATGTCAAGAGTCCTGACCCTGAACACTGACATCAGCAATGGTCTTGATAACACTGGTACCAAACAATTACCCCAAACAAGTTAACCCTCAACCCCATGCACAAAGAAACTCAACAGTGGGAATGCAGGAGGCAAACTCTGCAGAAGGCATCAACTCCAACAACTTTGAAAGGTGGGACCAGCAGCCTAGAAATAACTGATGTGCCAAAAGCCTGAGGAGTTGGACCCATCTCGTACTGCAGCCACAGCTTCCTAAAAACAGATTTTCAAAAAATTCTCCTCCTAGCACCAGCATACGGTCCCATAGACAATGTAAAGAGGACTCCCCACAAGACTGACTGAAGGCATAAGTAACATGGGAGGCAGACTAGGAGGAAAAAAAAACATACTAGATACACGACCATCATAACCTGTCAATTTACTTTACATCATTCCCTCCAGTACAGCACAAGTGTGTGCCTTTAATTCCCAGTGGGTGTGGCTTGAGCCTTTAAAAACTGAAGTCGTCACCTTATAGTTCAAACAAACTCATTCATATATCTGAAAATACATGTGTTAAAAGAAAATTGTAAATCAACCATTCAGGATAAATTAATCTTTACATTAGTGACACTCATTCAGTTTGATGCTTTAAACTGGATTTTGATAAGCCAAAATAAAGGCAGTGAATATTAATTTTGAAATGTATAAACAGATTACATCTTAGTAACCATTCAAGCAAGACACATACTACTGGCAGGATTTTCTTCATGAAACTGTGAGCTTTCATACGAGGCTATGCAATTCTGTCAGCCTTACCTGAATGTTGAGATATTTAGAGAAATATGAAAATTATTAAAAGAAACAATGTACAAATAAAATTCAATATAACTTTAGCTGCATTAAACAGAGGTCAAATACCAACACAATAGTGTTTGCCATCACACATGCTTCAAGATAAAATATTCTGATACTCTGTATGTGGCATGGTTTTGGAATTATTAATGCAAATATGAACAAACAATATTTTGACACCTAGAGGCACAATAGGAGTTAACAGCAGAAATGCCTGGAGTCACTCTCGGCTGTAAGGAGTTATCCTTTAGTGACCATTTTAGTCCCACTAGGCTAGTAGCCTATTTTTCAGGGGAGACCAGAGGTAGTATTTATATTACTACAGGGAATTTGGCCAGGGCATTGGGGAACTTCCCTTACTCTTTTTAAGTGTCATGGGATCATGTACATCCACCTAAATTACCAGCAACTCAAGCAGATGGGACCTTGGCTTAACATCTCATCTGAAGGATGACGCTCAGGAGTCCAACACCCCCTTGTGCTGCACTGCAGTGTCAATAATGGATTTAACCTGGTATGGAAATGGAACCCAAAACCTTCTGCATTAAGTTGAGTAATCTACCTGGTCAGTTGCCATGGGATCTGATAGGAGCACATTCTCAACTCTCTCTCTATATTATATATATATATATATATATATATATATATATATATATATACATATATATATATATATATATATATATATATATATATATATATATATATATATATATATATATATATATATATATATCTATATATATATATATATATACATATATATATATATATATATATATATACACACATAGATATATATAATATATATATATATATATATATATATATATATATATATATATATATATATATATATATATATATATATATATATATATATATATATATATATATATATACATACATACATACATAAATATAACGCACACAAACATACACATACATACATAAACTTCAGAGCACTGCTGCTATATGTCTTTCTACATGGTCCTGAGTATTTCAGCTAAAGAGAGCCCCATTTTTGAAAGAGGCATCTATAACCTGCTGTCTCAATGACTGACAAAGTTAAGAAACCGATATAAACCATCCTTTTATTCAGGTTACTGCATGCATAATCTTGACTACAGCATCCATGGCAATATTGCCACAACAGACCACTTCACAGGCAGTGAAAACCTTCTCTACAACTGTGCACGACAAATTCCAAGACTGAAGAATTATTATTGAAGGACTACAGCCTAGAAGAGGGGTGGCTGCAGTGGTGCAGCGATTAGCTTTGCTGCCTCACAGCAAGAGGTCCTTCGGTTCGATTCTCAGCTGGGGTGCCTCCTGTGCAGAGTCGGCATGCCCTCCCTGTGGTCACATAGGTTTCCTATGGGTATTCCAGTTCCCTTCCACATTCCAAAGACATACAGTAGGTGAATCGGGCACTAAATTGGCCATAGGTGAGTGTGCATGTGCACGCGAGTGAGTGGTGCAAATGAACTACTGTGGCTGGGCTAGCCACCCAGCAGTGTAAACCTTGGCTTGAGATAACTGTCACTGCTAAAGTGACACCCCGACCCCATGTGCAAAATGGGAAAAAGGGGTTGAGGATGGATGGATGGATGTGCTACAGCCTAGAGAAGCCTGAACCTGTGTAATATGGGACAAAATGTTAAATAACCAGAATGTATGGGCAGCAATAATGAAGGTTCTAATGAAGGACAGCTGGACTTCTGGTACAGAAGGATGGAGTCCTTTACTATGCAACAAGGGTTCAATAAGCAATCCAGAAATGGGAGGCACCAGCCAAAAGTGTAGGAGCAAGTCACTGACATTAGCTCACCAATCCCAAAAGTAATTTACACTGCAGGAGCAACATCTGTAGGTCAGTCTGCAGATGTGCACTTTCACCACAACAAATGGGAGAGGACAATAAGCCTGCCGATGAATACTTTTCATTCTAGTGAAACATAGCAGGCAAGAGGAAGTGGGCACCCATGTTTGGCCTAGAAAAGCAGGCAATGCACTATGCTTGCTGGTCAATAAGAGATTTTCTTTCTTATAATGTCTCGCAACTCCCAGTGAACGACAAGTTACATTCCTGGCTCTTGCTTCTCTTGCTCGTCATCCATAGATAATAGAAAGAGGGAAGAAATGAACAGACTAACAGGGGATAGTGGAACTCAACAGTCACTGGAAGCTCAAAGGTTATAAAACCTTTCCAAGGACAGAATTAGGTTCCCTAACAGAAGCAGATGTCAGAATCAGTGTCTGTACTGTTCCCCAATGGGTTGAGAAAAAGCTACATTAGCCCTATAAAAACAGTTTGCCTTTAAAGAAATGACAGGCTGGAGTCAAATGCATTCTACGAAATAGTGACCCAAGTCTGGAAGTCCTTATTCCAGTCAGGCATTCAATTATAACCAACTACAACGTGGAAAAACTGGTAGCACAAAAGAAACAACCAGCCAGTGTTCCAATTAAATTTAATAAAACTGATGTCTCAGCCAAAGCCTTCTTTTAGGCATTCAATTATACTTTGGGATACATACATAGATGACCAGGCTAGTTCTGAGGATGCATCATTCTAATGACCTCCACACAGTAAATGATATGCAAACAAGAACTAGCTGAAAGTTCACTATTCCTGTCATGTTCTAATAAGTAAATTTTAAGATTTAAAGTTTCAGTATAAGTGGAAGACTTTTGGAATCTTCTTTCTGGACTGTCTTCCAAAAGGCCTACAGTCCACATACCCCAAATTACAAATGTGAGACACAAAGGCACAGGCAACAGATAAAGGCACTGTGAATGTGCATGTGGTAGGAATGCCAGTATTCTGCACAACTCGGTCTGAAGTAAAGTGAATGGTAAAGCCCTGTTGCCAGAATGCATGGACTATCAGCCTGTCTAGCCACGTTCTACAAGGCCATGTCATGCACAACAATCAGTCGGCCTAAGTCGTGGAGAATACTCCTAAAAAACTGACCCTGAATAGAAACAACTGCAGGACTGGAAACAAGGCTGACAGCAGCCCTTACATATGGGGAAAATCTGCCTCAGATCAGACAGCATGAAACTATCATTTATAGATAATGGACGGAAAAGAAAATCCCTGGGAATTGGAGTCAGTATCCATAAATGCCATATGGAAATGAATCCCAAACATTCCAATCAACACACGCAGCATCATCCTGAGAAAAATATAAGAATGTGCGACAGTTACTTTTTCTACAAGACATACTCTCTGAAGAAAAGGCCACAGAAACCATCAAATAAATCTCTCATGGTTCAAACAGATAAAAATACACAAAAAAAGATATCAAGCTTTCAGTGCCTGAGGAAGCCACCAATAAAACAGTGGGATTTGCTGAAGAAAAAATGAAATCTCTACAAAGAAGCCGGCAATGGTAGTGCCATATGGATTCTAGATCCCCTACCCTATTATGCTAGTTTGCCTCATGCCAGATGTCAGGACTAATAACCCTAAACAAGTGTGAGCTATTTCCTCAGTCTACTTCCTGACATCATCATTGCACAGTATTTACGGAAGTTTTAAGTTCTGAATGCCGGTGGTAGACTAGGACCAGTGTTAATACCACAAGAGGTTAAGCCCCTGCTGTATCTGCAAAGTTACAGCTATGGATGGGCAAAGGTAGCAGTCACAAGGTGGTAAAGGGTGTTATCAACTCCAGTCTACCAAAATTCATGCCTGGCAGACCAATACGGCTAAAGGATATCTCCTTCAACAACCTAGTCCAAGCTGGTGATATCCATCATAACCCTGGTCCTACATCCTTTAACACGCATCCCTTGCCCTCTTCCTCTTATCTCAACACTCAAGATTTATAAAATTAATGCACAAAGTCTACAAACAACAAAGTACACCAATTTCAAGCTTGGTTAAGCCATAACCAACCAGATATCTTAGCCATCTCTGAAACCTGGCTCAAGCCCTTTATCTCCGACTCTGAGATTCTGCCCCCAAGATTTCATTGTCTCAGAAATGACAGACTAAATAAAAAAGGTGGAGGCATTGCCCTAGTCTACTCCAGCATTCTTACCTTAATTCCCCTACAAATTCCAATTCCTCAATTCCAGAACACCGAACTAACTGCTGGAATTCTAAAACTAAATAAACATAAAAATATTTGCATCATTGCCCTATATACCTCACCTGGTAACAATATCTCTACACTCTAAAATATTCTCCTATGGGCCTATACTGAAATTAACTATGAAACTTATATCCTTGGTGATGTGAATATTGACTGGAATAAAATCAATTGCCCCTCTCCCTCCCTATCCATTAACCTCTAACTTCACTCAAATAATCCTCTCCATCTCTCGACCTAACAAAATAAACCCTCCCGGATCCACTATAGATTGGATCCTAGTCTCAGATCAAAATAAAATAACCAATTCTGGCACAATTCCTGATATCTTTAGCGACTACCTCCCAGCCCTCATGCATCGCTCAACTAGTCCCGCCCCACACCAGCATCAGCACATTCAAACTCATAACCTCAGTAGCTTCAACCCAATTACTTTCTCAAATACTTTCAAACAAATGAACTGGCAAATTCTAAACATCCTTTCTCTTGACAAGGCTATAGAATACTTCAACTCTGTCTTCCTTGATACTTTAAACTCAGTAGCCCCACTAAGAAACAAAAGGATAAAAACTAAAACTGCTCCTTGGCTATCCAAAGAGACAAAACTGATTATACACCACAGAGACAAACTATGGAAGCTTTAACAAAACAAAAAAACTGGACAATAACTTACTCCAATATAAACAGTTTCAAAACTGTGCAAAACGACTAATCACCAAAGACAAAAAATCCTACTATATCAAACTCCAGTCCAATAACAATAATAACCCCCAAAAATTCTGGAACTCAGTAAACTCACTCCTCAATCCAGGCCCCGAGAATAATCCCTGTCCTGACTCAAGTAAATCTGATCTCGAACTAGGCTCTGAATTTAACTCATTTTTAATAGACATTATTACTACCCTCACCAACACATTTCCCAATAATAACCCAACTGCTCTACACACTCCCCCCTTCTAACTCACCTCATCTGTTTGAACTCAAACCCATCTCCATTAACTTTATAAAAAAAACTTTTGTCCAAACTTAAACCTTGCTCTAAAGCTCCCGACAATATTCCCTCTTCATTCCTAAAACGTGCTGCTGATGGCATTGCACTCCCAATCAACATAATTATCAACCGATCCATAAAAGAATTATACGTCCCCAAACTCTGGCGCTCAGCTTATATTCTTCCTCTTCATAAAGGAGGCAAAAATACCAGCATCTCAAACTTTTGCCCCATTGCTTTGCTCTCACCAATCTCCAAAATCCTAGAAAAATGCATCCACCTCCAACTTATGCCTTTCCTGACCCAAAACAATCTTCTCACTCCTACCCAGCATGTCTTCCGTCCAGGCCGTAGCACAATAACCGCTCTCAGGCCACTTAGTTTCTACTGTTTTACTCGATCTGTCTAAAGCCTGTCATCTCTCAAACCTTAATCTCTCACATAATGCTTTATTCTGGTTCTCCAGCTATCAGACAGATCACAGAGGCAGTCAAATGGAAGAACTCCATCTCTTCCTTCCTACCCCAACTGGCGTACCACAGGGATCCATCCTTAGGCCAATGCTTTTTAACATCTTCATCAATAACTTTCACACTGCTATTCCTGATGCTAAAATCATTCAATATGCAGACGATTCAACCTTAGTCTGCTCTGCCTCAAACCTCTCTGAATTGCTGACTAAAACCCAAACTGCCTTCTCAACAACTGAAAACTGGAAGCGCCAAAACCACCTCTCTCAATGCAAATAAATTAAAGATTCTACTACTCCCTCCCACAAAGACCTTCTCCTACAATAAAAACAACTTCAAAGTCTATAGTCAAACCAACTCACCTATAGAAGTAGTCCCCTCTGCCAAACTACTTGGCATTACTGTAGATGAACACCTCAAGTTTGATATTCATATTCAACAAAATATTAAGAAAACCCACCAAAAGCTAGGTAAGATGTATAGGAATAATCGCTTTCTCAACAACTCTACCAGGCAAACTCTAGCCTTGACTTATCTTCTTCCTTATTATACGGAGCCCCTCTCCTAACCAACCTGTCCTCCTCTATCACCTCTAAACTAGAAAACCGCTACAACAAAATCTCTAAATTTGCCTCTAAATCTAAAAATACCACCCATCACTGCCTAACGGCTACAATACCTGAATTGGCTTGAACTCCCAAACTACCTAGACTATCTCCAACTCACTACTGCACACAGACTCATATTTCACCCAACAAAATATCCCGCTCTAACATCCTTCCCCCTTATACACCCAACAGAGATCTCAGATCTGAAAATCAGAACTTAATTACTATCCATAAATTTAAACGTCCTGCTGGCCAACTTCTCCTATCTTTCTCACTAGGCAAAGAATGGAATTCCCTTCCCTCCACACTAAGAACCATACCAAACTCAGAAAACTTCAAAACCCAACTATTCAAACACCTGTCCACTAAATGGAAATGTACCTGCCTTCACCCAACCTAATCCAAAGGGGTTCTTTCTCTGGTTCCCAAGCTCTACAACTCTCATAGTTATCTTCCTATGAGCCTATCTAAGCTCTCAACAATTTCTATAGCTTCTCTCTAAGCTCTCGCCTCCTACAGTTACCCTCACACAGCCCAACCTTGTAAATATTGTAAATAGCATTCTACTGTTGATGTGTGTATGTAAAGCATATTTACATTTTCTTAAAAGGTAAGTATGTAAACTGTTTCCACACCTAACCCATATCTGTTTTCCTGAAATGAAACTGTGTGATCCCTACCTTCAAGGTTAATGAATTTAACTATGCATGATATTGAATGCATTTATGAGTAACTATTCTACATAAGATCTTTAATATTAACTATCATTTGTATCTAAATTGTATAATGCATCTTGGAGCTTTTCTCCCCAGGCCTCCACTGAAAATGGGTCAATTCGGCCCAGTGGACTTTCCCTTTAATCAAATTGCAAATAAAATAAATAAATAAATGTAGATTGGTAAGTAGTGCACAGTACAGGCATTCAGAAATGAATAGCAACACAACATTTGCAGTCCGGGCTGAAGCACTCCAGTTTTCAAGAAAAGAAAAGCTTTCTTCTTTTGTCCTCAAGTACGAGGGGACTTTTTTTTCTCCCCTCCTTCAACTTAAAGTTGAAGGGGGTTCACATCGGCGGACTGGTACAGAGCATCAGAATGCTAGCTATGCCTCTATCCAGAAGCCACAGTAGTACAGAGGTCTGAGTATGCTGTTTGTATATTTGAAAATGCGTTGTGTAAACAGATAGAAGAGATGTATGACCAGTGCGCTAAAAATGTTAATGTGTGTAATTTGAGTAAAGAACAGTGGTTAGCACTCACAGTTACGTAGTGTTACTGCCAAGTATGTGTTTACGCAAGCTGACAAGGGGGAAATTGGGTCATTTTGAATTAAAAAAAAAAAAAAAGACTGACAATATGGTCTTGGAATTATCTGATAAAAAACCTATAAGGAACTACCCTCTAGTCCAATAAAACAGTTCAATGAGGGTTTGGTGGAACTGCTTGAGAGAGGTGAAAGGCTGGGTTTCTTTGATGGTAGAGATATTAAAAAGTTATATCTAAGGTGCCCTAAGGATGCAAAGTGTTTTGCAATTCCTAAACTTCAGAAGTCCTTAACCAAACCCCCAGGAAGACCGATAGTTTCATGGGTAGGGGCCTATTTACAGAATTTAGACATTTTTTTGGACTCTCAATTATAGGTATACCTTCCAAGAATCCAGTCTTGCATTAAAAATGCATCACGCATATTGAAGTGTATGAATCATATACAATGGGAATCAGATTATTTTTCATATGTAGATGTTAAATCTCTAGATACGAACATTAAAATTGATAAAGGATTGGAAGCGGTTAGAAGGATGATGGAGGAGGGTCCTAGAACCTCGTTTGTCAGCTGTTGGAATATGCCTTAACACACAATTATTTTGAGTATGAAGGTAAAATATTTTTGCAGTTGGAAGGGACAGCAATGGGGGCGGCTTTTGCCCCCTCATATGCAATATTATTTATGTCCAATTTTGAAAATTTGTTTATATATCCAACACAATTCATGAAGAACAAAATTGTTTTATTTAAACACTTTATAGACCTGATATTTGTGTGTAAAGGGGAAATGCATGAGTTTGAGTGCTTTATGGACACATTAAATCAAAATACTTTTGGATTAGAGTTCACTTATAGAATGAATAGGAAAAGCATGCAATTTTTGGATGTTGAGTTTTACATTGATACAGTGGGAAGTTTGCAATATAAACCCTTTCACAATGAAACAGCAGCAGAAAATTTCTTGGAAGTTAGTAGTGCATACCCCCCACATTTAATAAGATCTCTGCCTTATGGATAATCCAGGAGAATTTCAACTATTACATCTGATAAGAGAGTGTATTGGGTAGTGAATCTGACAAGGTAAAGAGGAAATTATTGAAAAGGAGATATGGTGGGAACATTATGCAGGTGGCCTTGAATAAGCTAAGGGGAAACAAGAATTGGAATGAGGAGGTTAGTTTTTCCAGAAGGCATGTCAGTCAAATAAAAGAAAATAAAGAAAGGGCAATGGAAGTGGATCCCATATTTTGTTGTGAAACAATTTTCTCCACTGACGTTTAAAGTAAGAAAATTGGTGGAAAACTTATGGCCTGTTATTAGAATGGATGAAATGGTAGGAAAGTTGTTCCCAGAAAAAGTCAGTTTCTCTTATGGTCGCTTTAGGAATTTAAGAGTTATTAAAATCAAATAATGAGGACAAAAGTGGGGGCAGAAATGGTGCTCTCTCATGTGGGGCTTTGTAAAGTACGTAGTAAGATAAAAAAATGCAGATGGTTGGGTAATAAATGGTAAAAAGTTTTGGATTAAGAGTGAATTCAAATGTAATTCATGTGGTGTGGTCTACATCATTGGATGTGGATGTACACCCAAGAAATGGTATGTGGGGCAAACAAAAAAAGGTGAAATTGAGAATATTGGAGCATTTAGGTGATAAGAAATAGAAGGATGGAAAGTCAGATTGCTGATAATTTTTGGACAACACAAGGGGGAGATGCTGATATTTTTTTATTTAGTGTATTGGCATAAGTATTGTGGGGGGGGCAAATATGGGAAGTGAAGAATTTAAAAACAAATTGGTAAGATTAGAAACAAAAAGTATTATTAATTTAGGCACTTTACATCCTAGAGGGATGAATTTGGAAGTACATTGGGATTTATAAGGTTTATGTATAAATAAAAGTGAAATAATAGTAGGCACTTTATAAATGAATTTAAAGAAATTATGTAGAAAAAATGTAGTAGCATACATAGTAATTTTTAATAGGATGAAATTTAAATGAAACAAATATTGGTAGGCACTATTAGTATGGGACATCTAATGTGAAAAAATGAAATGATAAAATTTAATAAAAGTCATCATATTAATAAATTTAAATATATTAAATATATAAAAATGTATAACTATGTTGTGGAAAATGTGGAATAAGTTAATAATATGTGAGTGATCTTTTTCATATACCTGTGAGGCACCTTTAAAGTTTGGGAAGTTGAAGTCATTATTAAAAGGAATTGAATGTATTTAATTAATTAGCACTGTAATTAAGGGGATATAAAATCGCTACTGAATGAAATGAGATTATTCTTTTGAGGGCTGATGGAGCCGAGGTACCAGAATGTGATGTGGAATAAAGAACTGAAGCCACAGCTGTGCTCTTGCCTGATTTCATTTTATATAGTGTAGATACAAACCTTTTTTTCCACATTGTACTGTAATTTTCTGAAGATTGCTACAGAAAGATATACACAGTGCAAGGGTGTGAAAAATCTAAAGAATGTCAGAAAGAACTTCCTGTAATGCAGAATTGAGTAGCTTCAAAATTAGCCATGAGTGGGAATGGTTACAGGGTTCAAAGCAGCAGAAGGAAATTTACAGAAGTAAGCCAAACTCAAATATGCAAGCCACCTGAAAAAATTACACTTCCACTCCACATCTTCCCATTTGTTCAGTTTAACTATTGTAGTAATGGTTCGCCAGTTCGTATGGCAATTTCATTTATTTGTATGTGGTTGCCATGAAGTTCTAATTGAATCATGCAAGACCCCTTTTCAGCAGTGGTCCAGGAAGAAAATCTCCAAAAAAACATACTTCAGAGGGACAAATACATTTTTCTCCCTGAGCCTCACCTGAAAACGGCATCCACTAATTTCCAACCAGTGTACCAAACCTTTACCCTCCCAGGATCGTACATCTGACATGTGGCAGCTCATAAGCTTAGGGGTATATATATATATATATATATATATATATATATATATATGGACATACAACTGTAATTCCTTAGACAATCTCTAATCCAGCAGTCCGTAGACCCCTGAAAGCAAGACTGGTTAGCTAGGAAAGGCAAAGCATTAAGTGGCAAGGAAGTTGTCTCGTTATAGGATGCTGCCCACAGGGTAGGGACAGAGGAAAACAGATAGAGAAAAGCAGTAGAAAATGAACGTCGAGAGGAATACTGTAACACTGATCAGTAGAACATCTACTGTTTAGTTCTTATACAACTGTACTGTATTCTGACTGAAGTCACTGTTGCAGTATTCCTAATCAACTGGTGATTCCCAGAGCTGAAGGGAATACAACAGTGGTTGGTTAGTAAGTTGCAGAGCTGTCTAAGAAGCCCAAAACAAATAATCTAGTGAAGGCAGTTCTGGACCTTGAAAAGGCATTAATTCTAAAATCCTACAGGGTTTAGTGAAGGTATGTAGAAAAGACCAGGTGGCAACTTCTAGTATATGTAATTTGTGAAAAGTCCCAGGGAATGCTACTGTCCAGGTAGAAAGAGCTGGGGGGTATGAGGGAAGAACAAGAAGAACAAGAACAAGAAGAAAGTACAGTTTTGTACCTACCATAAATGTAGATGTTCGAGTGCTCATACAGCTGCAGTCATAACAGATGGGGTTATCCTGCCGTCAGGCGGGTCCTCGGTCGGCCGAATTCCAAAGTCTAGGTCCGGCGTCGGTTGTCGTCGCTTCTTCCCTGACATCAGTATGGCTGGGGTATAAAAGAGGCAGCTGACGCCATTTTCTTCAGTTTTTCTTGCCCCAGATGTCAGGTGCCCCCAGAAGGAAGGCAAACATAATGTTATGCAAAGATGCAATGTTGATAAATCAAAAACAGTAGTTGCAAGCAAATACACCATAAAAGAATACCCCAAAAAGGTTATATGAAAAGTGTTTGTCGTAAGGCCTGTCCTAAGAGGGGATGGAGGGAGGGAAACCTGGACTGCAGCTGTATGAGCACTCGAACATCTACATTTATGGTAGGTACAAAACTGTACTATGTTCATCGTGCATACAGCTGCAGTCACAACAGATGGGTAGAATCCCAAAGCTAAGTAAGGGTGGTAGGCACTAAGTGGAACTAGGAGGAGCTAGGATGCCCTGTAGGACTGCAGTGGCAAAGCCCGCTCTAGATTTTGAGTATAGTGGGAGGTGATAGTGCTTGGAGAAAGTGTGCACTGAACTCCAGGTGGCTGCTTCCAATATGTCCTTGGTAGGGACCCCCCTGAGGAAGGCTGCAGAGGTAGCTGTGGCTCTGGTGGAGTGGGATCTGATGCATGCAGGCACAGTTTTTCCATGAAAAGAGTCACAAAAGCTTATGCAGTGGGCTATCCATTTTGAAATTGTCTGTTTGGAAATAGCCTTTCCTTGAGCACCTGCAGCATAGGACACAAAGAGTTGCTCAGATTTCCTGAATGGCTTTGTTCTGTCCAAATAGTAACAAAGTTGCCTGTGAATGTCCAAGGAACATAGTAGTTTTTCTCCTTTGTTTTGTGGATTAGGATAAAAGGTAGGTAAGTGGATAGTCTGATTCAAAGCTACACTGGATACTACCTTTGGCATAAAGGTAGGGTTGGTTCGTAAGGAAACTCTGTCCTGATGGAAAATGATGAATGGCTGCACAGTCATGAGGGCCTGTAGCTCCGAAACCCTGCGTGCTGAGGTGATAGCCAGAAGAAAGGCCGTTTTCCATGACAAGTACTGTAACTCTGTTGAAGAAGCTGGCTCGAAGGGAGGAAGGGTCAGCTTTTCCAATACGAAGTTGAGGTCCCAAGCAGGGACTGGTGGTTTCCTTGGGGGTTTTATATTCTTTGCCCCTCTGAGGAACTGCCTTAAGAGAGGATGCGAGAATAAAGGAGGATCTGTGTTGTATTGTGCAGAAATGGCTGAAGCGTGGATCTTGATGGAGGAGAAGGAAATTCCATTGTTTAACATCTCAGCTAGGTACTGTAAAATTTGAGGTATATTTATTACCCAAGGATTCTGCCCCTTTTCTTGACTCCAGGCACAAAATTGTTTCCATTTGGCGGAGTAAGCCTTTCTAGTAGGTCTTCTGGCCTCCAAGATGACGTCCTGCACCTCCTTGGAGAGGAGAAACTGTTGGGAAATCAAGGAATTCTCCATGCAGCTAGATTTAGAGTTTTGAGATGGCTGTGAAGAGTTTTGTAGTTGTGCTGGGACAACAGAAGAGGGACTAGAGGTAGGATCCATGGTGGGGAATGTGTCAGGCTCTTCAGGAGTGGATACCAATGTTGTCTTGGCCAGTCTGGAGCAATGAGAATCATTTTCGGCCTGTCTGCTCTGGCTTTTAATAGAACTTTGGGCAGCAGAGGAAGAGGCGGGAAGGCATAGACTGTCAATGTTGCCCAATTGAAGGAAAGTGCATCCACTTTCCAGGCCTGTGGATGATAGGTCCTTGAACAAAATTTTTTCAACTGGCAATTTCTGTGGGTAGCAAAGAGATCTATGTCTGGCTGTCCCCATGCCTGAGTTATCTTTGTGAAAACTTGAGGATTCAACTTCCATTCGTGTGGATCTGTCATATTTCTGCTTAGGTTGTCTGCCAGTGCGTTTTCCTTCCCTGGCAGGAATTGTGCCTGTAGTTGAATTTGCAATTCCAGTGCTGTGTTCCATAGGGTCATGGCTTGCCTGCACAGGGGGTATGAATGAGTCCCCCCCTGTTTGTTTATGTACCACATCACTGTGGTGTTGTCTGTCCTTATCAATAGCTGGCCTGGATGCAGTAGGTCTTTGAAGGTCATAATAGCCTTTTGCACGGCTAGCATTTCCTTTTGGTTGATGTGAAGGTGCTTCTCTTTTCGGGTCCATTTTCCCTGAATGCACTGTTCTGTCATGTGTGCTCCCCCAGGTGTAATCTGAGGCGTCTGTTGTGATGATTTGAGTTGCTTGAGGTACACAGAAAGGAAGACCTGTGTTTCTTTGGCAAGCTTGAGCCCACCACATAAATTCCTTTTGAAGGCATGGAATGAGTGGTATAATTGCTTCCAAGCTGTGGCTGTGTTGAGACCATATGTTTTTTAGGTACCATTGAAATTTCCTCATATGCAGCTTTGCACATGGGATTAGTAGGATGCAAGATGCCATGAATCCCAGAGCCTGCAGGACTTTCCTTGCAGTTAGCCTGGTGTAAGTTGCCATTTTTCTGAAGTATTGAGACAGTTGCCCTTGCTTGTCTAGCGTGAGGTAGGCCATCTGGGTGGTTGTATCCAAGCTGGCACCCAGGAAAATTATTTGTTGAGAGGGTATTAGTTTTGATTTCTTTTTGTTGACTGTGTATCCCAGGAAGGTCAACAGTTTTATTACAAACGCCAGGTGCTGCAGTAGTATGTTCTTTCTGTCCGCTTGGATCAGGCAGTCGTCCAGATATGGGTAGATTTGTATCCCTTGTAGTCTGCAGAAGGCGATTACTGATGCCAGGCATTTCGTAAACACTCTGGGCGCAGTAGATAAGCCAAAGGGCAATGCAGAGAATTGGTAATGGGTTGAACCTGCAAGAAATCTGAGGTATCTTCTGCAATCTTGTCTGATAGGGACATGCAGGTATGCCTCCTTGAGGTCCAATGTTACCAGCCAAGACTCCTTGCCCAGCATGGGAAGAAGGTGCTGTAATGTGAGCATTTTGAATTTTGGCACCTGTAGATATGTGTTTAGGATGGACAGGTCTAAAATAGGTCTCCAATCTTTGTCTTTCCTTGGTACCAGGAATAGTCTGGAATAAAACCCTTAACCTTGTTCTTTTGCAGGTACCTCTTGAATTGCTTTCATGTCCATGAGAGCTGAAATTTGTTTTTGTGCCTCTGCCCTTTGATTTTGTGGCAGGTTTGGCATGCCTCTCAATTTTGGAAGGGTGTAAAAGTGGAACCTGTAGCCTCTGTCTATAATGTCCAGAATCCATTTGTCTTTTGTAACAATATGCCAGTTTTTTGAGAATAATGTCAGTTTTCCGCCCAAAGGTGCTGCCATTACAGCTTTGCTTGGCAGGTGTAGGGGGAAGTCATTGTGTCTGTTTTCTGAAAGACTGTGATCTATCTTCTCCACCTCTTGGGGTTGGTGCTTGCCACTGTCTGGCTCTGAAAGATCCTTGAGGTTGCCCTCTACCCCTTGGACGCCTGTACTGCCCCTTTGAGGTCTGTCCGTGGCTGGAAAGAACCAATTTTTTGAAGGCCAGTTTCTGCTGAAACGTGGAGGCTGTACCTGCAGGAAATCTTTCACTGTTTGCATTGATTTCGCTTTTTCCTCCATTTTCTTTAGCACCTCCTCAGCTTTAACACCAAACAATACATCTTTTTGAAGAAGTGCATCTAATAATTTAGCTTTGACATGATCTGGTAAGGTTTGCTCTTTGAGCCAAGCATGCCTACGTATAACAGACACCGTAACAGCAGCTCTACATGAGGCCTCTAAAGCATCAAAACCACACTGCAAGGTATGTTTACCCACTTGCTCTGCACCATGCAACAAATCCTGCAACTCTTTTAAATCTGGTTGTTCTGGTTGTCATCTTGCTTTTCAGCTGAGATATCAAAAACTGTTGATACTTTAAAATATGGAACTGACAGTTTAATGCCCTCATGGTTAAAGTGGCCGAGGTGTACACCTCTTTCCCCCCACCTTTCTAAAGCTCTGGAATCTCTCTCTGAAGGTAATTGGTTTTTAGCAGTAGAGGCCTTAATTCCCTTGGGACCCTGTGAAATTGTTTCTGGGTCAGCAGTATGGCTTTTATATAGGAACTGGTGAGAATCAGGAACCCGGTAATACCTGTCTGGTTTAACAGGAGCTGGAGGCAAAGAATCTGGATTAAGGCTGGCTTCTGTATACACATCATCCAATATATCTAAAACAGGAGGGATAGCCAGAGGCCTATGCTGGGGGAGCAAAAGAAATTCCCTGAGCCTTTTCTTGGAATCTGAGTAATCTTGGCCTTCCCAGTGAAAGTGTTCCCTCAATGTATGCAGGGTTTCCCCAAAAGAGAAGTCCTCAGGGGGGAGGAGACCGAGGGAATAGACTCCTCAGCATCAGAGTCTTCGAATGGAGAATAGGCATAATCCTGGTCCTCAGATAGTTCTGAGGTAATAGAAGCTTGATCTGAGAAGGGTAGTCTTCCTTTAATCTGGGCCTTTTGTCAGAGGGGGGTTGAGAACCCTTGATAAGAGTAATCAAATCCTCAGCCATTTTAAGCATCTGTTTTTTAGGCCTGGTGCCTTGAGAGGGGGTCTGAGGAACCTGTTTTTTTGGTTTTCATGGCTGCTTTAGATTTAGTGAAGGCTTTGATAGAGAAGGAGGAAGGCCTGAAGACTCCTTGAGAAATGGCAGGCCTGTCTAAATTCTGAATTTCCCCGCCAGGAGTGGCGTCGGTATCTGTAGTAAGAATGGGGGCCGAGGAGCCTGCGACCTCAGGTACTGAAGACACCGGTAATGCATTGTCATCGGTACTCAGGGGCTGCGTAGGCACCTCGCTGAGTACCGGAGAACCGGTAGTCGGCCTTAGCGTGGTTTCAGTCGGAGGTGCGGACCTCGTATGTCGGTCCTTATCTTTGCGTTTTTTGCTCAAAACTGGAGTCGGAGTATCCGACGACATAATATAATTAAATTTTTTGCCAAAAAAGTAAAGAGCGAACTCCGCCCGACGCTTAATAGTGCGCTTGTTGAATCTAGCACAAAAACGGCAGGCCGAGACGTCGTGCTCTGGGCCTAAGCAAGGTATACAGAAAGAGTGGAAATCCTTATGCAGTATTTGCTTCCCACATGAAATGCAATTATTAACTTTGTCTGACATCTGTCTGAGACAAGAAAAGTTTCCCCAACGACTTAGCTTTCAAGAAGACTTCAGCTGAAATACTTTCGTAAATCTCAGGAGCTGGCCGACCGGCACTTGCGAACTGCTTCTGCTTCAGGCACCGCGCGGCAAGAAAGACTGAAGAAAATGGCGTTGGCTGCCTCTTTTATACCCTAGCCGCACTGACGTCAGACAACCGATGCCGGACCTAGACTTTGGAATTCGGCCGACCGAGGACCCGCCTGACAGCAGGATAACCCCATCTGTTATGACTGCAGCTGTATGCACGATGAACATCAAGAAGAAGAAGAAGAACAAGAAGAACAAGAAGAAGAAGAAGACCTTAGGGATCCAATCTGCAATTGTTTGCTTAGACACTGAGTCCATGAAGGAGAGTTGTTCAGATTTACAAATTAATTTGGTTTTGTCCAAAAAGAATCTTAACTGTGTGTGGAGCTCAAGTGTGTGTAGGGAATCCCCCACCCCCATCCAATTCTGTTGGTTGGGAAAAAGAAAGGAGGGAGATTTCAGGCCTAGTTTGACTGACAGCTCGTTCACCACTTTGGGGATGAATGAAGGGTTAAGCCTTTTGGGGTCATCCTGTTCTTGTGAGAAATGAGGAACGGCCATGAGAGCCTGAAGCTCTGAAACTCTCCTAGATGAAGTGAGAGCCAGAAGCAGACTAGTTCTCCAGGTGCAGAATCTGACATTTGCTGAGGCTGCTGGTTCAAAAGGTGGTGAAGAAAGCTTATCCAGCATGAAGTTGTGGTTCCAAGGAGTGATTATGGACTTCCTTGGTGGTCTGAGATGCATCACCCATTTAAGGGATAATGACCTCAGGTCTGCACATATATCGAGGACTGAGGAATCAAAAAGCAGAGGCTGACAGGTGGACTTTGATGGAAAAGTTGGCTATACCTGTACACATGAACTCACAGATATTTTAGTATGGAAGGTACCTCTGAATTATGTGATACTGTCCATTCCTGTGACAGTAAAATAAAATCTCTTCCATTTGGTTATGTAAGATTTTTGACTGTTGAGTTTCCTGGTATCTTAAAGAACCTTAATTATGTCCTCAGAAAAATGGTGCCTGTAAGGAATTAGAACCCTATCATCTACAGGGGTAGGTTTAGGGATGGCAGGTTGGGGTGCAGTAGTGACCCCTTCTGCTGTCTGATGATATCCACTTGTAGTGGCAGTGTGTAGTAGTTGTCCCTGGTTAAATGAAAAACACGGAACCAATGCTGTTTTGGGCAAAAGGGGGATCACTAGCAAGAGTTTTGGATTTTCTTTTTGAGCCTTTAGAAGAACCTTTGGGATAAGAGGCAGTGGAGAAAAGGTGTAGAGGAATCTCCCGGTTCACTGAAAGTTGAAAGAATCTGCCCCCCAGACAGAGGGAAGGGCCCCTGGTGCAATAGAAGGGGAAGTGGTTTGTTGGTCTCTGATGCAAACAGATCTATCTGAGGTGTCCCCAATGGTGAAGGAAGTCCAGGAAAACCTGTCTGCTGAGAGTTCATTCAGAACCATCTTTCCAAGGTCCTGCTTAATGCATATTCCAACACACTCACTGTCTTGTGATGGAATGTATATGGCTATTACCAACATACCGACAGGGTGGCAAAGTCCCAGGAGGTCTGTGCCAGTCTGCACAGTTGGTAAGACCTGGTTTCCTCCTTGCTTGTTTATGTATAAATAGTTGTGTAAGAATTTCCCATAACCTTAGATGCCCTCCTCTTCTATGTTGCAGTATTCATAACAGTAGGGAGTTGCTGCTTGCAGCTCCACAGTCTGGCCAGTACACCAAAGTCTTAGTCCAGGAGGGTACATGTGACATCGGTTACCAGGGCCATAAACCGATGTTAGGTATAAAAATGACATCTGCACGTACCCTCATCAGAACAGTTTTGCCGCATACAGTAGTGCCTGTGAGGTTTGACCAGGAGGGTCCTAATCTGAGACCCTTAGTAGTGCGTGTAGGCCAGTCCCAGGGCAGTAGGATGGCTGTGTAGCTAGATTGGGGGGATGATGGCAAAGTGCCCTCAGAAGATACCTGGGAGAGATATTGGAAAGAGACAGGGGGTTAGGTGGGTGAGACTGAATACTGCACCACAGAAGAGGAGGACATCTAAGGTTATGGTAAGTTCTTGCGCAACTATTCTATGTCCTTCTATTCTGATGTTACAATATTCATAACAGTAGGGAGAGTACCCCAGCTTTAAATATGAACTTGGGAGGAGTAAGGGTTCCTGTGGTCAAGGAGACCCTGTAGGATAGTCTTGGCAAATCCTGTTCTAGCACGGGATGCAATGTCCAGCTTTTAGTGTTTTGTGAAGCTGTGTGCTGAGGTCCAAGTAGCTGCTTCTAAAATAGAAGAGGAGTCTATGCCTTTGAAAAAGGCAGTAGAGGAAGCAGCTGCTCTGGTAGAGTGAGGTTTAATATTGCCTTGTAAGGATTTTCCATGGTGGGAATAACACAAGGAAATGGACTTAGAAATCCAAGAGGCAATGGTTTGCTTAGATACAGCTTTCCCTTGGGCTCTGGGGTAGAAGGAAATAAATAACTAATCTGCTTTCCTGATATCTCTGGTTTTGTCTAAGCAGTATCGAATCTGTGTACATCCAGGGAATGTACGGTCCTTTCTAAGGCATTTTGTGGCCGAGGATAAAAAACTGGTAGGTTAATTGTAAGCTGTGAAGGTCTGAAAACACCCTCAGAAGCCGATGCCTGCTTAGCGGCTTCGGACCCATCTGAGGGTATAGTTTCCGTAGGCCCAATACCTTGAGTTTCCACAGGCCTCGGTGTCTCCACTTGACTGTCTGTTACGGCCTGTGGCTCTGAGGTAGTGGGTGTCAGGGGCTGCGAAAGCACCTCACTGAGAACTGGCGAACCGGCGAATGGCCTAGAAGAGGCTTCGTCGTCGATTTTGGACCTCGGATGCCTGTCCTTTTCTTTGTCTTTGCGTTTTTTATAAATTCCAGTTGGTTGTTCCGACGGCATTATGTAATTAAACCTTTAGCCAAAATAATGTAAAGCAAAATCAAACTGACATTTAATGGTGAGTTTATTGAATCTAGCACAAAACCGACAACTAGTAACGTCATGGTCAGGGCCTAGGCAAGGAATACAGTAAGAGTGAAAGTCATTATGAGGTATTTGCTTCCCACAAGAAATACAATTATTAACTTTTACTGACACTGGTCTAGAACAAGAAAAAGTTTCCCCAATGGGGTACTTAGCTTTATTGAAGACTTCGGTTCTGAAACTCAATTTTGAAAATCTCAGGAGTCGGCCGACCAGCACTTGCGAACTGCTTTTGCTTCGGGCACCACACGGCAAGAAAGACAGTAGAAAATGGCGTCGGTTGTAACTTTTATACCCCTAACGCACTGACGTCAGGGAAGAAGCGACAGCAACTGACACCGGACCAAGACTTTGGAACTCGGGCCGACTGCGGGTCACCTGCCAGCAGGATAACCCAAGTGTAATGACTGCAACAGTGAAACACGATGAACATCTGGTAGGTTAATGGACTGATTCAACGAGAATTCATTAACTACCTTGGGCATGAATGAGGGGTTAGACCCGAGGACCACTCTGTCCTTGTGGAAAACCAGGTAGAGAGATGTGGCCATCAGGGCTTGGATCTCTGAAACCCTCCTGGCAGGGGTAAAGGCAACTAGTAGGACTGTTTTAAAGGTGCAAAGTTTTGAAACAGAATGTGATGATTCAAAGGGTGGCAAGGTTAGCTTTTCTAATAAAAAGTTTAGGTCGCACGGGGGAGGTATAGGTTTCCGTGGGGGGTTGATGTGGAGGACTCCCTTTAGAAAGAGTTTGACTTGCAGTCCTGATGCCAGAGGTGGTGAAATGGCCAGACAGGCAAAGACTGCCAACAAATGGACTTTGATAGAAGAATATGGTAGTCCTGTTTGGAGAAGCTCACACAAGTAGGATAGGACCCTTGAAATGGGGTAGTGAGGGGGTCCTGGTTGTTCTTATCCTATTACACCAATTGGAGACTGAGCCACTCAGCTACCTAGTTTCTCCTAGTGCTAGGTTTTCTGGCATCCTGTAGAAAGTACAGTTGTGTACACTTACCATAAATGTTGATGTTCAAGTATATTCACTGTTGCAGTCATTACATTTGGGTAATCTGCTGGCAGGTTGCTCTCAGTCGGCCTGAATAACAAAGTCTTGGGTCTTGCATCGGTTGCTGTCTCCTCTTCCATGACGTCTGGTCGTCAGGGGTATAAAACATGCACCCGACGCCATTTTATTCCGTTTTTCTTGCCCCAGATGTCAGGTGCCCCCCAAATGGGGAGCAAATATATATATATATATATATATATATATATATATATATACAAACAGTAAATATATAGATGCACTTTTAGAAACATAAACTTTACCTTCAACTAAAAGCAAATACAACACAAAGGCTTTTGAGTATAGTGAAGGAAAGGTATAGAAGAGGGATGGTGGGTGGGTAACCTGGACTGCAACAGTGAATACACTCAAACGTCTACATTTATGGTAAGTGTACACACCTGTACTATGTTCTTTGTGTTTCACTGTTGCAGTCACTACATTTGGGTCGAATCCCAAACCTATGGATGGGAGGATGGAACTAAACAGCATTAGGAACGGCTATAAGGCCCTGCAGAACTGCAGTGGCAAAGCCTGTCCTGGATTTGGAAAAGAGAGGTAAATGATAATGCTTTGTGAAGGTATGAACAGAGCTCCAAGTAGCAGCTTCTAGAATGTCTTTGGTTGGAACTCTCCTCTGAGAAAAGCTGCTGAAGTAGAGGCAGCCCTGGTGGAATGTGATCTGATCCCCTTGGGCACTGGTTTACCATGGTGCAAATAGCAGAAATGAATGCAGTGGCTTATCCACTTAGAAATAGTCTGCTTTGATATAGCCCTCCCATCTGACCCTGCAGCAAATGCTACCAGTAGTTGCTCAGATTTTCTTAGAGATTTGGTCCTGTTTAAGTAGAATCTTAGTTGTCTGTGCACATCCAATGAATGCAGAATCCACTCCCCCTTGTTCTGCGGATTTGGGTAAAATGTTAGCAGATGAATGGTCTGGTTAAGAGCCACACTGGATACCACCTTAGGCATAAAAGAAGGATTGATCTTGAGGGACACCCTGTTCGGGTAAAATATAATAAAAGGCTCCACTGCCATGAGAGCCTGTAGTTCCGAAACCCTTCTTGCTTAAGTGGCTGCCAAGAGAAAAGCTGTTTTCCAAGACAGAAATTTTCTATCTGCAGTAGCTGCTGGTTCAAAAGGAGGCATGGTGAGTTTTTCCAGCACAAAATTGAGGTCCCATGCAGGAGTTGGAGATCTTCTGGAAGGCCTTCAATTTTTGGCCCCTCTAAGATACTGTTTAAGCAGAGGATGAGAAAAGAGGGGATGCTCTGTGTTGTAATGAGCCGAGATGGCAGAGGCATGGATTTTTAATGGAAAAAAAGATAGGCCCTTGTCAAGCATCTCAGTCAAATACTGTAAAATATGAGGAATATTGGGCTTTGTTGTGTCTGTTCCTTGTGCTTGGTTCCAAACACAGAATCTCTTCCATTTATCAGCATAAGATTTTCTAGTCTTTCTAGTCACCCTGGATATACATTTACCACCTCCACCCCCAGCACAAAAGACTACAGTGAGAAACTTCTCAAAAGCCGACTTTACACTTCTCAAGACTGAGATGGTATCATTTAAGCCCACAGGGCCAAAGGAAACCACATTCCACAATGCTGAATCCTACACAAATGCTTTCTACGGACATCTCGAAGAATGCATGGATCGTGCAATCCCAAAATAAAACCAAGACCCTCTCCACCAAGGGAAAGAGTCCTGTCTGGTGGACCCCAGCCATAAACAAATTGTATAACAAAAGAAGGAAGCTACTGCAAGACAGAGCAAAATCCCATAAAGGGAAGGCATCTCTGATCAGCACTAGTAGAAAGCTACGTTCTCTCAAAAACATCCAAGGCCAACTTTGAGAGAAAAATCGCCAAGGACACTAAAGATAAAGTACAGTTTTGTACCTACCATAAATGTAGATGTCCGAACAGGACAGCATCTGCAGTCATAACAAATGGGTTGTCCTGTCGTCAGGCAGCCCTTCAGTCGGCCGGATTCCAAAGTCTGGGTCCGGCTTCGGCTGATGTCTCACTTCACCCGACGTCATCTCTGCTGGTCTTCGGGTATAAAGGCATCAGCTGACGCCATTTTCCTCAGTGTTTCTTGCCCCAGATGCCAGTTGCCCTCTTGGTAAGCTATATTTTGGATAAATGCCAAAGTTTCCAAAAAAGTAGAAGGCAAACACAAAAAATAACAATGTATGTACATATATGCAAACAAATACACCATAAGAGACTCCCCCCCCCCCCAGCTAGCTATTAGGAGGGTAAATACCCTAGGAGTACCACCGAGGGGAAGGAGGGTGGGTAATCCTGACTGCAGATGCTATCCTGTTCGGACATCTACATTTATGGTAGGTACAAAACTGTACTATGTCCTTCAAGGATGCATCTGCAGTAATAACAAATGGGTAGAATACCATAGCCAAACTAGGGGAGGAGGAAGAAGAATTATGGTGTAGTTAGGATCCCTTGCAGTACAGCAGTGGCAAACCCTGCTCGGGATCTAGAGTACAGAGGTAAATTATAATGCTTGGCAAATGTATGCACGGAGGTCCAAGTAGCCGCCTCAATAATGTCCTTGGTTGCCACTCCTCGTAAGAAAGCTGTGGTAGTGGCTGTAGCCCTTGTAGAATGAGGTCTTATGTTCTGTGGAATTGGTTTTCCGTGGTAGGAGTAACAGAATCTTATGCAATTTCCTATCCATTTGGAGATTGTCTGTTTGGAAATTGCTTTTCCTTCCCTTCCTGTTGCATAGGCTACTAAAAGCTGGTCAGTCTTTCTGTGAGCTTTGGTTCTGTCCAGGTAGTAGCGTAACTGTCTATGTACATCCAAGGTATGCAGCAGTCTTTCCCCCCTGTTATGTGGATTGGGAAAGAAGGTAGGTAGGTGGATTGCCTGGTTTAAAGACACTCTGGATACCACCTTAGGCATAAATGTAGGATTAGTTCTCATGGACACCCTATCTTGATGGAAGATTAGGAAGGGTTGTACTGCCATTAAGGCCTGTAGTTCCGAAACCCTCCTTGCTGAAGTAATTGCCAGTAGGAAAGCAGTTTTCCATGATAGGTGTTGAAGATCTGCTGTTGCTGCTGGTTCAAATGGAGGGAGTGTCAGTTTTTCTAGCACAAAGTTCAAGTCCCATGCTGGTAATGGTGGTTTCCTAGGAGGTTTTACATTCTTGATCCCTCTGAGGAATTGCCTGAGTAGAGGATGCGAAAAGACAGGTGGATCGAAGCTGTATTCTGCTGAAATAGCTGATGCATGTATCTTGATGGAGGAATAGGACAGGCCTGTATGTAGAAGCTCTGCCAAGTACTCCAGGATGTTAGCAATATCTATGTTCGACACATCTTTTCCTCTTTCAGTACTCCAAATGACAAATCTTTTCCATTTTCCTGCATAGTTCCTTCTTGTTGAAGGTCTGCGGGCTTCAAGGATAATGTCTTTAACCCTTTGGGATAGGTCTGGGTTAGTTGCTGCTATGTGATGTTCCAGGCAGTCAGTTGCAAGGTTTTTAGGTTTGGGTGCATGATGTTGTAGTTGTTCTGAGTTAACATCAAAGGCATCAGGGGTATTGACCACATTCTCCCTGAGACATGCTCCTCAGCAATGGATACCAGTGTTGTCTTGGCCAATGGAGCTATCAGGATTATCCTTGGGCGTTCCTCTTTGATTTTCAGTAGTACCTTGTGCATCAAAGGAAGAGGTGGAAATGCATATGCCGTCAGGCCTTTCCATCTGAAGGATAGAGAGTCCACCTTCCATGCAAGTGGGTGGTATGTCCTTGTGCAGAATTTTTGAGCTGGTGATTGAGTGGGGATGCGAATAGGTCTATTTGTGGCATTCCCCATTTCTTTGTGATGGCCTTGAAGATGTCGGGTGTAGCATCCATTCGTGAGCATCCGAGGTGGTTCTGCTTAACATGTCTGCTAGGGTGTTTTCTTTTCCGGCAGAAATATTGCCTGTAACTGGATGTTGTAGCTCAGAGCCATATTCCAAAGGTCCAGAGTCATTCTGCATAGGGGTATGAATGAGTGCCTCCCTGTTTGTTGATGTACCACATGACTGTGGTGTTGTCTGTCCTTATCAGTAAATGGCCTTCTTTGAGGAATGGTCTGAATTTCTGGATTGCTAGTTTTACTGCCAGCATTTCTTTTTGGTTTATGTGCAGGTGCAGCTGGTCTGGAGTCCACAATCCTTGTATGCATTTGTCCAACATGTGCGCCCCCCAGCCTAGGTCTGAGGCGTCCGTTGTGATGGTTTGGCTTGCTTGAAAGTTGTGGAAGGGCAAGCCTGGGTTTGACTGGCATGCTTGAGCCCACCATAGGAACTCCTGTTTCAGGCATGGGATTAGTGGGATTTCGGTTTCTAAGCTGTGCCTGTGTTGAGACCATAAATTCTTTAGGTACCACTGTAGCTTTCTCATATGCAGTCTGGCATGTGGGACCAAGATTATGCATGATGCCATGAAGCCCAAGGCCTGCAGTACTTTTCTTGCTGTTAATTTGTTCTGCTTTGTTAATGCCAAGAAGGAAAGAGGGAGTTGCTTTTGTTTTTCTGCAGTTAGGAATGCCATTTGTTTTGCTGTGTCCAATTCCTCACCCAAGAATGTTCTTGTTTGGGATGGTATCAGTCTTGACTTTTGTAAATTGACTGTGTATCCCAGGGCTTGTAGTAAGCAAATGACTTTTTGTAAATCTGTTGTCAGCTTGCTTTTGTTGTCCGCTTGTAACAGGCAGTCGTCCAGGTATGGATAAATTTGGATTCCCTGTAGCCTGCAGTGAGCGATTACTGATGCCAGGCATTTTGTGAATACTCTGGGCGCAGTAGATAAGCCAAAGGGCAATGCTGAGAATTGATAATGCTCTGATCCTGCAAGAAATCTGAGGTATCTTCTGCAATTTGGTCGTATGGGGACGTGCAGGTATGCCTCCTTGAGATCTAGAGTTACCAGCCAACACTCCTTGCCCAGCATGGGAAGAAGTTGCTGTAGGGTCAGCATTTTGAATTTTGGGACAATGATGAATGTGTTTAAGGCGGACAGGTCGAGAATAGGTCTCCAACTTTTCTCCTTTCTTGGTACTAGGAAGAGTCTGGAGTAGAATCCTTTGCCCTGTTCTGTTATTGGTACTCTTTCCACAGCTCTTATCTTTGTTAATTGCGCTATCTGCTTTAGAGCTTCTGTTTTTTGATTTGGAGGTAGGTTTGGCATTCCTCTTTTTACTGGTAAAGTGTGGAAGTGGAACCTGTAACCTTGGTCTATGGTTTGCAAAATCCACTTGTCTTTTGTGATATAGTGCCAATTTTTCGAAAATAAGGCTAACTTTCTGCCTAAAGGTGCTGTTATTTGCTCCCTGGTAGGCGGTGTCAGAGCCAAGTCACTGTGATTGTCCTGTTGCAGTGGCAGTGGTTGTGTCTGTGCCTCGGTTACTGCCTTGCCACTGTCGTCCTCTGTAGGCACCTCCTCTGGATTGATTTCTGCCTCTAGAGCGTCTATTCCTGCCTCTTTGAGATTTTGAGGAGTCTGGAAAGGACCAATTTTGGCAGGCCAGTTCCTGCTAAACCTTGGGGGCTGAACCTGTAAGAAATCCTTAACTGTCTGTACAGATTTTGCCTTCTCTTCCATTTTCTTCATTACTTGCTGAGCAGGTGTACCAAATAGACTGGCCTTATCCATAGGAGCATCTAACAGCTTTGCTTTAACATGATCCGGCAAGACCTGTTCTTTCAACCATGCATGCCTTCTTATCACTGTGCCAGTCATGGCTGATCTAAATGAAGCCTCCAGTGCATCATAGCCACATTTTAAAGAATGGTTACTAACCTGCTGAATGTTATTCACCATTTCTAAAACATATTTCTTATCTAAGGGGTCATCAGTGGACAGCTTCTTAGTTAACTGATCAAGCATAAACTCTTGGTATTGGATCATATGAAACTGACAGTTTAAAGCTCTAGCTGAGAGAGTAGCAGAGGTGTAAACTTTTTCCCCCATCTCTCTAAGGACCTGGATTCCCTTTCAGAAGGAATAGGGTTTTTGCTGAGGTCGAGGCTACTGCCTTAGGCCCCTGGGATATAGTCTCAGGATCTGCAAGTGGGGCCTTGTATAGGTGGTGATGAGTGTCTGGCACCCTGTAAAATCTATCTGGTTTGGCAGGGGCTGGAGGTAAAGTATCAGGAGCAGTGCAAACATCATTAAATGCATCATCCACAACAGGCAGTACTGGAGGTATAGCTAAGGGCCTATGTTGTGGTAAGTGCAGAAAAGTCCTAAGCCTTTTTCTTGAATCTGAGAAATCTTGTCCCTGCCATTGGAATTGTTCTCTCATGGCATGTAAGGTTTCCCCAAAGGAGAATTCCTCTGGTGGAGAGGCAGATGGAATGAATTCTTCAGCATCTGAATCTTCATAAGTAGAAAAAGGAGCCTCTGGCTGGTCTGTAATGTCTGAGTCATCCGAAGAATCATCAGAGGACACTGGCTCGGGGGTCTCTGCACTAGGTCTCTTTTCTGGGGCTGAGAGGCCCTGTCTGGGTGGGATTGGGATCCCTAATTAAGGATATTAAATCCTCAGCCAGAGTAAGTATTTGTGAACTAGAAGTGGGCCTGTGTGAGGGGGTCTTAACAGGCACTGATTTAACAGTTTTGGCTGCTTTAGCCCTGGCAAAGGCCTTAATAGACATGGCTGCAGGAGGCCTAGCAGCACCACGTGCTGGGGTAGAGACATCCAAAGGAATGGTGTCTGATAAATCACTAGGAACCACAGTAGTAGGCAAAACTTCTGAGGCCGATTCAACTAAGGTAGCAGGAGCCTCAGTTGTAGTCATGGATTCGGCTGAAGATTGATCGTTTTCTCGGTTTCGCCGAAACCGAGACACTCGCGACTTGCTTAACCGTGGTTTCGGCGAAAACCGGACCGCAAGTGTCAGTCTTTTCTTTGCGTTTTTAACAATTTGGGTAGTCGGAGGATCCACGGCATAATGTACGCAAAATCTGAGCGAAAAACTGTTCAGCAAACTCCGACCGGCCTAAGCGTTCGTCGGTTGAAGGAAGCACAGGCCGAACAGGCTGCTACGTCGTGGTCTGGGCCTAAGCAAGGCAGGCAGTAAGAGTGGAAATCTTTATGAGGTATTTGTTTCCCACAAGTTAAACAGTTATTGACTTTTCTGACATCGGCTGAGGCAAGAAAGAGTCCCCAACGGGTACTTAGCTTTTAGAAGTCTTCAAGTAGTATTCGGTAGTAGTAATCTCTGGATCTGACCGACCGGCACTTGCGAACAGCTTCTGCTTCGGTAGCCGCGGCAAGAAAGACTGAGGAAAATGGCGTTGGCTGATGCCTTTATACCCGAAGACCAGCAGAGATGACGTCGGGTGAAGTGTGATATCAGCCGAAGCCGGACCCAGACTTTGGAATCCGTCGACCGAAGGGCTGCCTGACGACAGGACAACCCATTTGTTATGACTGCAGATGCATCCTTGAAGGACATCCACAAGGCATTCTTCAGTTATGATAGAAACCTGGGCGGAAACCCTCAGATATGCTCAGTTAGTACACAACGGCAAAAAATTTACCAAACCCACAGATATTGCCAACATTCTGGCAGACAGGTTCAGTGCAAATTTCTCCTCTCCCTTACCTCCAAAAGAAAAAATACTCATCCCAGCTGAATGTAACCTCCCTGTCATCTGATGTCCAGGTGAGAACCGCCCTCAGCAAAGCAAAAAACACAGCATCTATGGGACCCGATGGTATCCCCAGCTGCGTGATACATGAACTCCAAGAGGAGCTAAACCCGCATATAAAAATGTTATTTAACCTTAGCCTTTCTACAGGATAGGTACCTAAACACTGGCGTACAGCAACAGTGGTCCCACTCCACAAGGGAGGCTCCACTACAGACCCTGGGAACTACTGCCCCATAAGCTTGACCAGCCTGGTTTGCAAAGCTATGGAAAGAATTATTATGGAACTCGTAACCAACGACATTGGGGACCTACAGACACTTGATCCCACCCAGTTCGGCTTTGTAAAGGACAGATCCTGCCTTTTGAACCTGGTTGACTTTTTCAAAACAGTCACTAGAGCCACTGATGAGGGCAAGGCAGTCCATACAGCCTACCTGGACTTGGCTAAAGCCTTCGACACAATATCCCACTTGGGGATCATAGATAAGCTAAACAGCTTAAATGTAAATCCATATGTCACAAGATGGGTTGCAAACTGGCTAAAGAACAGAACCCATAAAGTCAAGATTGCGGGAGCCATGTCAGACTCAAAGCCAGTCACACGTGGTGTCCCACAGGGCTCTGTCCTGGGACCCCTCTTGTTTGGCATTTACTTCTCTGATGTGAAAACAAACATGGGAGGATTGTGGCTGACAAAGTTCGCAGATAACTGCAAACTAGGCGCCATAGTCGATACACCAGCTGACACATACATCCTACAGAAAGGCCTCACCGAAACGGACAACTGGTGCCAGAATCATGGCCTTAAACTGAATGCCAAGAAATGTATAGTCATCCCCTTTGGGAAAAACAAAGTACCCACAAATTATCACACAGACAGTAACCCACTGAGTACCAAAAAAGTAATCAGAGACCTGGGGACCCAAGTTGATAGTGACCTCTCATTTGACACCCACGTTGCCAAAGTGGTTAGAAAGACTTTCTACCTTGCCCACCTTATCATGAAAGGGTTCACATCCAGATCAAAGGAGGTCACCGTGTCCCTGTACTCCTCCCTTATCAGGCCGACCAGAGTACAATGCCCCATTTGGTATGTACCTCACCCGGCACTTACAATAGCTGGAGAGACCCCAGAAGTACCTCACCAAAAGGATCAAGGGTCTCCAACATATGTCATATGCTGCCAGGCTAAAGAAACTCCAGCTCTATTCAGTAGCATACCACCTGCTCAGAGGTGATCTGTGCCTGACGTACAAGGCCATGTCCAACCAGGAATTGATGGGACATGCTCCACCTCAAAAAAATCCAAATCCACAAGAACCACGAGAGCCAAAGATTTAAACCTCAGTACAAACATGAATAGAACATGCTGGAGGGACAGATTCATAACTCAGAGGCTTCCCATACTCTGGAACAAAATCCCAGTCCATGTTAGGCAGAGCCCCTCACTGACTCTCTTCAAGAGAAATCTTGACGAGTGGATGGGAGATCGTAGGTTTACACCGGGGGTCACCCCTGTGTCGCTACTTGACAGAGGCACAGTAAACTAATTTTAATAAGTAAGGGGGTCTTCAATGTGTCACTACTAGACAAAGGCACAGTATTCTAAATTTATTCTATACACCTTAGTACCACTACATGGGGTGGCGAAAGCCACATCTCTAGGGCTAGGCTTGCAAATGCTCCAGGGCAGATAGCCTAGTACTAAACTATGAAACTATGAAACTAGTACTAGGCCTTCTGGCTTCCAAAATGACATCCATCACAGATTTACTGAGAGGTGTTGTTTGAATAATCAAAGGATCAGCCATGCTGCAAGGTTCAGAGTTTGGAGCTGAGTGTGCAGAATTTGACTGTTCTAATGAGACAGTAGATGAGATATTTGAGGCAAGTACCAAGGGGGGAAGTTGAGACATATTCCTTAGAAATGGGTACCAGTGTTGTCAAGGCCAGTCTGGAGGAACTAGGATAATTTCTGTTTTTTCCTGTCTGACTTTTAGTAAGACCTTGGAGAGAAGAGGCAGAGGAGGGAAGGCATAGACGGATAGGTTTTTCCAGCTGAAGGATAGGGCGTCCACTTTCCATGCTTTTTTGTGATGAATTCTTGTGCAGAATTAGTCCAGCTGATAATTTTGGGGAGAGCAAATAGATGTCTGGGCTCCCCCATTTCTGTGCTAACATGCTGAAGATTTGTGGATCTAGTTTCCATTTGTGTGGGTCCATAAGATTTCTGCTTAAGTCGTCTGCCAGAGTATTTTGTTTTCCTGGAAGGAATTGAGCTTGAAGATGTATTTGGTAAGTCAAAGCAGTGTTCCACAATGTCATGGCTAGTCTGTAAAGGGGTAGGAATGTGTGCCCCCTGCTTGTTTATGTACCACATAACCGTGTTGTCCGTCTTTATCAGTAGCTGTCCTGGATGAAGCAAGTCCTTGAAGGCTGTCAGAGCATTCTGAACAGCTAGCATCTCTTTCTGGTTGATATGCAGATGCATTTGTTTTCGGGTCCATTTGTCCTGAATGCATCTCCCCGCCAGGTGGGCCCCCCAAGCATAGTCTGATGCGTCTGTAGTTAGGGTTTGGGTGGCAGGGGGTAGAGTGAAAGACAGTCCCTTGTTTTGGTGACATGTCTCCGCCCACCAAAGAAACTCCTGTTGTAGGCAGGGAATGAGAGGTATCATTGTTTCCAGATTGTGACAATGTTGGCTCCATAAACTTTTTAAGTACCATTGAAGTTTCCTCATATGCAGTCTTGCATATGGAATTAGTACAATGCAGGATGCCATGAACCCCCAAAGCCTGTAGAATTTGTCTTGCAGATAACTGGGTTTTTGTTGACATTTGTTTGAAGTATATTGTCATTTGCCTTTGTTTGTCTAGCGTGAGGTAAGCCATCTGGGCAGTCGTATTCAAGCTTCCACCCAGGAATGTAATTACTTGAGAGGGTACCAGTTTGGATTTCTTTTCATTTATAGTGTACCCCAGGCATGTTAGAAGCCACTTTACAAACACCAGATGTTGAAGAAGAGTGTCCCTGTCCTCTGCTTGAATGAGGCAGTCGTCCAGATAAGGATAAATTTGTATACCCCTTTGTCTGCAGAATGCAATTACTGGTGCCAGGCACTTTGTAAAGACACAGGGTGCAGTAGATAAGCCAAAGGGCAGTGCAGAGAATTGGTAATGCAAAACACCTGCCTTGAAGCAGAGGTATCTTCTGCATGATTCCCTTATTGGGATATGCAGGTATGCCTCTTAAGTCTAGAGTCACTAACCAAGCTTTTCTGCCCAGCATAGGCAGTAGTTGTTGTAAAGTCAGCATTTTGAATTTTGGCATGTCCAGGAACCTGTTCAAAATCGATAAATCCAATATTGGATGCCAAGAATTGTCTTTTCTGGGTACCATAAAAGAGTCTTGAATAAAAACCTTGTCCTTTTTCCTTTGCTGGTACTGGTTGAATAGCCTCCATATCCATGAGGTACATAACTTGTTTCTGAGCCTGTGCCCACTTATTTTGTGGCAGATCTGGCCGACTGCTTGGAATTGGCAAAGTATGGAAATGAAATCTGTACCCCTGGGATACTATGTTCAATACCCACTTGTCCTGGGTAATTAATTGCCAATTTTTTGCATGAAGTGCTAGTTTTCCCCCCAAAGGGGCTGCCAAAATATAAGTGCTTGGTGATGGTAGAGGAAAGCCACTGAGACTGTTTACTGTAGGGTTGTCCTTTGTTTCATCCAGATTTGGAGGTGGAGGCATCCCATTGCTTTGACCTGTAAGAACTCTGTGATTGGTATCTGGAGCTTTTTGAGCACCTGGATTTGCCTTGAGTGGCTCTGTTGGACACCGGAAAGGACCAATTTTTAATAGACCAGTGCCTACTGAACCTGGGTAGCTGCACTTGCAAGAAATCTTTTACAGTTTGCATAGATTTAGCTTTGTCTTCCATTTTCTTTAAAACCTCTTCTACCTTATTACCAAACAGAGTGTCATGCTGCAAGGGAGCATCCAATAATTTAGCTTTAACATGATCAGGCAGATTTTGCTCCTTGAGCCAGGCATGCCTTCTAATCCAGTAACTGTGGCCCTGCAAGAGGCCACCAAGGAATCAAAACCACATTGCAAAGTATGTTTTCCAACCTGTTATGCTGAATGCAATAATTCCTGTAATTCTTTATTTTCCACACAATCAGAAATCAACATCATTTTCTGTTTCAGTAGGCCCATAACATGCTGTTGATATATAAGCATATGAAATTGGCAGTATAAGGCTCTGACTGCCAAGGTAGCAGACGTATAAACCTTCTTTCCCCATCTATCCAGTGCCCTGGAATCTCTATTGGAGGGGGTAGGATTTTTGGCTGTAGAGGCCTTACCCTTGGGACCCTGTGAAATAGACTCAGGGTCAGCAGCAGGATTTTTGAATAGACATTTGTGTGAGTCAGGAACCCTGTAATATCTGTCTGGCTTACTAGGAGCCGGAGGTAGGGAATCAGGAGCCATGCTTGACTCCTAAAACACATCAACAATGTACAATACAGGAGGTATAGCCAAAGGCCTATGGTGAGGAAGAAGGAAATCCCTAAGCTTCTTTTTTGATTCAGAGAAGTCCTGACTCTCCCAGTGAAAATGTTCCCTTAAAGTATGCAAAGTTTCACCAAAAGAGAAATCCCCAGGAGGAGAAACAGATGGGTGGATTTCCTCTGCATCAGAAACCTCATAGGGTGGAATGGAAAATTCCTAATCAGAAGAAATGGAAACCTGATCTGAAGATTCATAATCAGTGCCTTGCCTAGGCCTCTTAGCGAGGGGGGGGGTTGGGAACCCCTGATCAAGGTAATTAAGTCCTCAGCCATTTTTATCATCTGTTTTTTAGGCATAGGGGCCTGAGCATGTGGCTCATGCGTCGGTTTTCTAGACATAGAAGATGCTTTTGATCTTGTTTTTGAGGCTGGCGTTGGTTTTATATAAAAATGTTGAGGGCTGAAAAAGTACAGTTTTGTACCTACCATAAATGTAGATGTCCGATAGATATGCAACTGCAGTCCTGACATATGGGTTGTCCTGCCTCAGGCAGCCCTTCGGTCGGCCAGATTCCAAAGTCTGGGTCCGGCGTCGGCCGATGTCGCCTCCTCCCCGACATCAGAGCGGCTGGAGTATAAAGGCATCAGCCGACGCCATCTTCTTCAGTGTTTCTTGCCCCAGATGCCAGGTGCCCTCCAAGGAAGGCTAAATTTTGTGAATGGATAAACAGATAAAACCAGACATGCACAATAGTAATAAACAGATACACCATAATATATATCCCCAGCTGATAGGTAAAGGGAGAAAGGACCCAAAAGGGGAAAAACAGAGGAGGTAGGAGGGAGGGAAAAAGTACAGTTTTGTACCTACCATAAATGTAGATGTCCGATAGGTATGCATCTGCAGTCATAACATATGGGTTGTCCTGCCTCAGGCAGCCCTTCGGTCGGCCGGATTCCAAAGTCTGGGTCTGGCCTCGGCTGATGTCGCACTTTCCTCGACGTCAGAGCTTCTGGGGTATAAAGGCATCAGCCGACGCCATTTTCCTCAGTGTTTCTTGCCCCAGATGCCAGGTGCCCTCTAGGAAGGCTAAATTTGGATAAATGTTGAAAATTCCAAACAGTAGCAAACAAAATATATATATATATATATATACATATATACATACAAACAAATACACCATAATAGATTCCCCCAGCTAGCTGAAAGAGGGGTAAGCACCCTAGGAATACCAAAGAGGGGAAGGAGGGTGGGTAATCCTGACTGCAGATGCATACCTATCGGACATCTACATTTATGGTAGGTACAAAACTGTACTATGTCCTTCAAGGATGCATCTGCAGTCATAACATATGGGTAGAATACCATAGCCAAACTGGGGGAGGAGGTACTAAGATAAGGATGGTGTAGTTAAGATCCCCTGTAAAACTGCAGTTGCAAAACCTGCTCGGGATCTGGAGTATAACGGTAGATTGTAATGCTTGGCAAATGTATGCATGGAGCTCCAAGTAGCAGCTTCTAAAATGTCCTTGGTAGCCACCCCTCGTAGGAAAGCTGTAGTGGTGGCTGTGGCTCTTGTGGAATGAGGCCTGATATTTTCAGGAGCTGTCTTTCCATGAAAAGAGTAGCAAAAACGAATGCAATTTCCTATCCATTTTGAAATTGTCTGTTTGGAAATTGCTTTTCCTTGCACTCCAGTTGCATATGCTACAAAAAGTTGGTCAGTTTTTCTGCTGGTTTTAGTTCTGTCCAGATAGTAGCGTAGTTGTCTGTGCACATCCAAGGTGTGCAATAGTTTTTCCCCCTTGTTCTGTGGGTTAGCGAAGAATGTAGGCAAATGAATAGCTTGGTTCAAGGATACCCTGGATACCACCTTTGGCATGAAAGTAGGATTGGTTCTCAGAGACACTATATCCTGGTGAAAAATAAGAAAAGGCTGCACTGCCATTAATGCCTGTAACTCGGATACTCTTCTTGCTGAAGTGATTGCCAGAAGGAAAGCAGTTTTCCAAGATAAGAACTGTAAGTCTGCTGATGCTGCTGGTTCAAAAGGGGGTAGTGTCAATTTTTCCAGCACAAAATTGAGATCCCATGCAGGCAGAGGGGGTCTCCTTGAAGGTTTTACATTTTTGATCCCTCTTAGAAATTGTCTGAGGAGAGGGTGAGAGAAGATAACAGGATCCTTATTGTTCTCTGCTGAAATTGCTGAAGCATGAATCTTAATGGAAGAATAGGACAGGCCATTGTGGAACAATTCTGCTAAGTATTCTAGGATGTGTGCTAGGTTTGCCACTGTGACATTTGTACCCTTTGATGTGCTCCAAATGAGGAATCTCTTCCATTTAGCTGAGTATGTCTTCCTTGTGGAGGGTCTGCGAGCCTCCAGGATAATGTCCTTGACCCTCTGAGATAAGACAGTTTGGTTTTGTTTTAAGCAATTTTCCAGGCAGTTAGCTGCAGTGTTTTCAAGTTTGGATGCAGGGTCTTGAAGTTGTTCTGCGTTAGAAGAAGAGGCCATAGGGGTACAGGTCATGAGTTCGCCCGAGACATGCTTCTCAGTAGCGGATACCAGTGCTGCCTTGGCCAGTCTGGAGCTATTAGTATCACCTTTGTCTGTTCCTCCCTGATCTTCAGTAGAACTTTGTACATCAATGGGAGAGGTGGAAATGCATACACTGTTAGGGCATTCCAGCTGAAAGAGAGAGAGTCCACCCTCCAGGCTTGTGGGTGGTATATCCTTGAGCAGAATTTCTTCAGTTGGTGGTTGAGTGGGGAGGCGAACAGGTCTATCTCTGGCATTCCCCATTTGTTTGTTATGAGTTTGAAGATGTCTGGATGCAGCATCCATTCGTGAGCATCTGTGGTAGTTCTGCTTAAGCTGTCTGCTAGTGAATTCTCTTTTCCTGGTACGAATTTGGCCTGCAGCTGGATGTTGAGATTCAGGCCTAGGTTCCACAGATCCATTGCCATCCGGCATAGAGGGTAGGAATGCATGCCTCCCTGTTTGTTTATGTACCACATGACTGTGGTGTTGTCTGTCCTTATCAGCAGATGTCCTTGCTGGAGGAATGATTTGAATGCCTCAATTGCATGCTTCACTGCCAGCATCTCCTTTTGGTTTATGTGCAAGTTTAGCTGGTCTTGAGACCATAGGCCTTGGATACATTTGTCCTCCATGTGTGCTCCCCAGCCTAGGTCTGAGGCGTCCGTGGTGATGGTCTGCCTTGGTTGTGGTTTGTTGAAAGGCAACCCTCTGTTGGACTGGCAGGCCTGAGCCCACCACAGGAATTCCTTTTTCAGGCATGGAATGATTGGTATCATGGTTTCTAGACTGTGCCTGTGTTGAGACCATACATTCCTTAGGTACCATTGTAATTTCCTCATATGCAGCCTGGCATGCGAGATCAAGATTATGCAGGATGCTATGTAACCCAGGGCCTGCAGGACTTTCCTTGCAGTAAGCTGAGCTTGTCTTGTCAAAGTCATGAAGTAGTCTGGGAGTTGCTTTTGTTTTTCTTCTGTGAGAAAAGCCATCTGAGTTACTGTGTCCAGATCCGCACCCAAAAAGGTTATCCTTTGGGATGGCACTAGTCTTGACTTCTGGATGTTGACTGTGTATCCCAAGGCCTGTAACAGGTGTATGACATAGGCCAAATCCTTTATTAGTTTTGTCTTGTTGTCCGCTTGTATTAGGCAGTCGTCCAGGTATGGGTAGATTTGAATTCCCTGAAGCCTGCAATGTGCAATTACTGATGCCAGGCATTTCGTGAATACTCTGGGCGCAGTAGATAAGCCAAAGGGCAATGCTGAGAATTGATAATGCTCTGATCCTGCAAGAAATCTGAGGCATCTTCTGCAATCTGGTTGGATAGGGACGTGCAGGTATGCCTCCTTGAGATCTAGAGTCACCAGCCAAGACTCCTTGCCCAACATGGGAAGAAGTTGCTGTAGGGTCAGCATTTTGAATTTTGGCACAATGAGATATGTGTTCAGTGCGGACAAGTCGAGAATAGGCCTCCATTGGTTTTCTTTTCTCGGTACAAGGAATAGTCTGGAGTAAAATCCTTGGCCTTGTTCCATAGATGGTACCCTTTCTATCGCTTTCATCTGAAGTAAATTGTTGATTTGTCTTAAAGCCTCTGACTTCTGGTTTGGTGGAAGGTTTGGCATTCCGCTCCTTCTTGGTAAAGTGTGGAAGTGAAACCTGTATCCTTTGTCTATTGTTTGCAATGTCCATGTGTCCTTTGTAATGCAATGCCAGTTTTTTGAGAATAAAGCCAGCTTTCCCAATGGTGCTTCCAGTTGTTCCCTGGTAGGCGGAATCAGAGTCAAGTCATTGTGTCTGTCCTGTGGAAGTGGTTGTAGTTGCAGTTGTGGCACTACTCCTCTGGTTGGCAGGCTGCCACTGACGACCCTGTAGGCACCCTTTGATTGACCTCTGCCTCTTGGGCGTCTATTCCTGCCCCTCTGTGCTCTGGAGGTGTCTGGAAAGGACCAATTCTTTGAAGGCCAGTTTCTGCTGAACCTCGAAGGTTGAACCTGCAGAAAATCCTTTACTGTTTGCACAGATTTTGCTTTTTCTTCCACTTTCTTTAGAATCTCCTGTGCAGGGGAGCCAAATAAACTTTGTTTCTCCATTGGAGCATCTAGGAGTTTACCCTTGACATGGTCTGGCAAGGATTGCTCTTTTAGCCAGGCATGCCTCCGAATTACTGCCCCAGTCATAGCTGATCTAAATGAAGCCTCCAGTGCATCATAGCCACATTTTAAGAAATGATTACTGACCTGCTGAGAGTTGTGTACCAAATCCTGAAGGGACTTATGGTCTAAAGGTTCAGGAGAAGAAAGCTTTTTATTCAGCTGATCTAACAAATATTCTTGGTACTGTATCATATGGAATTGACAGTTTAATGCCCTGGCAGAAAGAGTAGCAGATGTATAAACCTTTTTACCCCATCTCTCTAGTGCTCTTGACTCTCTTTCAGAGGGTAGGGGTTTTTTGGCAGTGGCAGCTGCAACACCTTTTGGGCCCTGAGAAATAGTTTCTGGGTCTGCGGCATGGGCTTTATACAGGTGAAAGTGAGAATCCGGGACCCTGTAATATCTGTCAGGTTTGGCAGGGGCTGGGGGAAGAGAATCAGGGGCAGAACTGACATCATTATACGCATCATCAACTACAGTTAGCACAGGTGGTATGGCTAAAGGCCTATGCTGGGGCAAATGTAAAAATGTCCTTAATCTTTTTCTAGAATCAGAAAAATCCTGACCCTGCCATTGAAAGTGTTCCCTCATTGAGTGCAAAGTCTCCCCAAAGGAAAATTCTTCAGGAGGGGAGGCAGAAGGGATAGAGTCTTCTGCATCTGAATCCTCATAAGGCGAATAGGCCCCTTCCTGATGGTCTGATAAATCAGATCCATCTGAGGAGTAATCAGAGGAGAGAGGTTCAGAGGGTTCAGTCCTAGGCCTTTTGTCAGGAGGAGGGTGGGAGGCCCTGTCTGGGTGAGGTTGGGAACCCCTAATCAAAGATATAAGGTCCTCAGCAAGACTGAGAATCTGAGAACTTGAGGAAGGTCTCTGAGAAGTAGATTTGGCAGGCAAAGCTTTTGAAATTTTGGCAGCTTTAGCCCTGGAGAAAGCCTTAATAGACATAGAAGCAGGGGGCCTAGCTGCCCCACGTGCAGGTGTAGAAATGTCCAATGGAATAGTGTCGGACAATTCTTGTGCGCTAGCTTCTGTAGGGAATTCTGAAGCCGACTCAGCCGGGGCCTCTCTGCCCTCGGTTGTCGGAGGTATGATTTCGATAGAAGAAAGAACCGAGGACTCGGTTTCAGCCGAAACCGAGACACTCGCGGTAGGCCTAACCGTGGTTTCAGCCGAAACCGCGGGCCGCAAGTGTCGGTCCTTTTCCTTGCGTTTTTTGGCCATATGAGTAGTCAGAGTCTCCAACGGCATTTTATATGCAAAAGCGGATCCAAAAAACTCTTCAGCAAACTCCAACCGACGTCTAAGAGTCCGTCGGTTGAAGGAAGCACAGGCTAAACAAGCTGATACGTCGTGATCTGGGCCTAAGCAAGGAAGGCAGTAAGAATGGAAATCCTTATGAGGTATTTGTTTCCCAAAAGTTAAACAATTACTTACTTTGTCTGACATCAGCTGAGGCAAGAAAGAGTCCCCAACGGGGTACTTAGCTTTTTTAGAAGTCTTCGGTAGCTGAAATCTCTGGATCTGACCGACCGGCACTTGCGAACAGCTTCTGCTTCGGGCACCGCGCGGCAAGAAAGACTGGGGAAAATGGCGTCGGCTGATGCCTTTATACCTCAGAAGCTCTGACGTCGGGGAAAGTGCGACATCAGCCGAGGCCAGACCCAGACTTTGGAATCCGGCCAACCGAAGGGCTGCCTGAGGCAGGACAACCCATATGTTATGACTGCAGATGCATCCTTGAAGGACATCCTGACTGCAGTTGCATATCTATCGGACATCTACATTTATGGTAGGTACAAAACTGTACTATGTCCTTCAAGAATGCAATTGCAGTCCTGACATATGGGTTGAATACCATAGCCAAGCTGGGGGTGGTAGGACTAAGCAAGAGATGGTGTAGCTAAAAGGCCCTGCAGGACAGCCGAAGCAAAGCCTGCTCGGGTTCTGGAGTATAATGGCAGGTTGCAGTGTTTGGTAAATGTATGCACGGAGCTCCATGTAGCAGCCTCTAGAATATCTTTTGTAGCCACTCCTCTTAGAAAAGCTGTGGATGTGGCCATAGCTCTGGTGGAGTGTGGTCTAATATTAGCTGGCACACTTTTTCCATGAAAAGAATAACATAATCTGATGCAGTGTCCAATCCATTTTGAGATAGTTTGTTTGGTGACTGCTTTTCCTTGCACTCCAGGAGCATAGGCTGCAAACAGTTGGTCAGACTTCCTGGTGGACTTTGTTCTGTCCAAGTAGTAGCGTAGTTGTCTGTGAATGTCTAAAGTATGCAGCAGCTTTTCCTCTTTATTTTGAGGGTTAGGAAAGAAAGTAGGCAGGTGAATTGCTTGGTTTAGAGACACTCTGGATATCACCTTGGGCATGAATGAAGGATTGGTCCTAAGGGAAACTCTGTCCTGATGAAAGATGAGAAAAGGAGGAACTGCCATGAGGGCCTGTATCTCCGAGACTCTTCTTGCTGAGGTGACTGCCAACAGGAAAACCGTTTTCCAAGAGAAATTGCATTTCTGAAGATGCTGCTGGTTCAAAAGGAGGAAGAGTTAATTTTTCCAAGATGTAATTGAGGTCCCATGCAGGAACTGGTAGCTTCCTTGGAGGTTTGATATTCTTTATGCCTCTTAGAAGCTGTCTTAGCAAGGGATGCGAAAATACAGGTGGATCACAGTTGTAATGTGCTGAGATAGCTGAAGCATGGATTTTGATGGAAGAGTATGAGAGGCCACTGTGAAACATTTCTGCCAAGTATTCTAATATCTGAGGTATGTTCATCAGTGATGCATCCTGGCCCTTGTTGACATTCCAGATGGTGAATCTCTTCCATTTGGCCGAATAGGTTTTTCTGGTGGAAGGTCTGCGTGCCTCCAGCAAAATTTCCTGAACTTTTTCAGAGAGGGAGTCATGGGTCTAAGTCATGGAACTCTCCAAGCTGTCAGCTTTAAGGTTTGCAGGTTCTGATGATCAGTCTTGTAACTGTGTTGAGTCAGGAGCAGAGGCCATTGAGGCAAGGGCCAAGGTTTGGTGTGAGTTATGCTCAGTAGTAGTGGATACCAGTGTTGCCTTGGCCAGTCTGGAGCCATCAGAATTCCTCTTGGTTGTTCTGCCTTGATCTTCAGTAACACCTTGGTGAGTAAAGGTAGCAGAGGGAATGCATAAATTGTTAGAGCATTCCAGCTGAAGGAAAGAGCATCCGTTCTCCAAGCTTGAGGATGGTGTATCCTTGTGCAGAACCTTTCCAGGTGATGATTGAGATGAGATGCAAAGAGGTCTATGTCTGGTCTTCCCCATGCAGATGCTATTTGTGAGGAAATGCGTGGATGTAGCATCCATTCGTGTGGATCCAAGAAAATTCTGCTCAACCTGTCTGCCAGAACATTGTCCTTGCCCGGAACAAACTGGGATTGCAAGTAGATGTTCAGTTTCAGGGACTTTTCCCAAAGGATCATTGTTAGTCTGCAGAGAGGGTAGGAATGAGTGCCCCCTTGTTTATTTATGTACCACATGACAGTGGTGTTGTCTGTCCTTATTAGCAGATGACCTTGCTGAAGAGATTTTCCAAAGGCTTCTATTGCATGTATCACTGCCAACATCTCTTTTTGATTTATGTGCTGATGCATCTCCATGGGAGTCCATTGCCCTTGATTGCATCTGCCGTCCATGTGCGCCCCCCCATCCATGGTCTGAGGAGTCTGTTGTAATAGTTTGACTTGTTGGAGGTTTGTTGAAAAGAATGCCTTCATTTAAGTGACTTGCTTGAGCCCACCACAAAAATTCCCTTTGCAGGCATGGTATGAGTGGTATTATGTCTTCTAGGTTGTGGCTGTGTTGCGACCACAAGCTTTTTAGGTACCATTGCAGCTTTCTCATGTGTGGTCTTGCCAGAGGGATTAGAAGAATGCAAGATGCCATGAACCCCAGGGCCTGTAGGGTCTTCCTTGCGGTCAGGTGGGTTAATTTTGCTAGGCCTTTGAAGTAAGCTGTTAAATGCTCTTGTTTCTCCTCTGTGAGGAAAGCCATTTGTAGCTGTGTGTCCAGTTTTGCTCCTAGAAAAGTAATTTCTTGGGATGGCAGTAGTCTTGATTTTTGAATGTTGACTGTGTATCCCAAAACCTGCAGCAATTGAATGACGTAATCCAAGTGTTTTATCAAGGTCTGTTTGCTGTCTGCTTGTATTAGGCAGTCGTCCAGGTAAGGGTATATTTGAATCCCTGGAGTCTGCAATGTGCCACTACTGATGCCAGGCATTTCGTGAATACTCTGGGCGCAGTAGATAAGCCAAACGGCAATGCTGAGAATTGATAGTGCTCTGTTCCTGCAAGAAATCTGAGGTATCTTCTGCAACTGTGTCTGATAGGGACATGCAGGTATGCCTCCTTGAGGTCCAGAGTAACCAGCCAAGACCCCTTGCCCAACATGGGAAGAAGTTGCTGTAATGTCAACATCTTGAATTTTGGCACCATGAGAAAAGTATTTAGAACGGACAATTCCAATATAGGCCTCCATTGTTTTTCTTTTCTTGGAACAAGGAACAGTCTTGAATAAAATCCTTGGCCTTGTTCCTGAGGAGGAACCTTCTCTATTGCTTTTATTTGTAACAGCTTTGATACTTCCATGAGTGCCTCTGCCCTTTGATTTAGTGGCAGGTTTGGCATGCCTTGTCCTGTTGGTAAGGTATGGAAGTGGAACCTGTAACCTCTGTCTATTATGTCCAGAATCCAATTGTCCTTTGTTATAATGTGCCAGTTTTTTGAGAATAGCGATAATTTTCCGCCTAGAGGTGCTTCTCTTTGAGCCTTGGTAGGCGGAGTGAGAGGTAAGTCATTGTGATTGTCCCTGTGGTGCAGGTGAACTACCTGTGCCACTTCTCTGATTTTGTGGTTGCCATTGGCGTCCCCTGTAGGAGCCTCGGTATTGCCCTCTACCTCGTGCACGCCTGTTCTTTCCCCTTTGAAACTTGTCAGAGTCTGGAAAGGACCAATTCTTTGAAGGTCAATTCCTGCTGAACCTTGGTGGCTGAACCTGGAGGAAATCCTTTACTGTCTGTACTGATTTTGCCTTCTCCTCAATAGATTTCAACACATCCTGAGCATTAGTACCAAAAGCTTCTGTTTATCCAGAGGTGCGTCCAGGAGCTTTACTTTAACATGATCTGGCAGTGGCTGTTCTTTCAACCAAGCATGTCTACGGATAACAGCCCCTGTCATAGCTGCCCTACATGAAGCCTCCAATGCATCATAACCACACTGTAGAAAATGATTACTAACCTGCTGGGTATTATGAACCAAATCCTGCAATGCCTTTCTATCTATAGGCTCAGGAGAGGCTATCTTTTTCTGCAAATCATCCAGTAAATAATCCTGGTACTGAAACATATGAAAAAGGCAGTTGTGACCTCATGGCAAGGATGGAAGAGGTATAAACCTTTTTACCCCATCTCTCCAGGGACCTTGCTTCCCTGTCAGCTGGGAGTGGATTTTTGGATGAGGAGGTAGCCACCCATTGGGGCCCTGTGAAATAGTTTCTAGATCCACAGAGTGGGCCTTAAAGAGATGCTTGTGAGTGTCAGGGACCCTGGCTTGACAGGAGCAGGAGGGAGAGAATCAGGGGAAGCACTGGAGTCGGAAAAAACATCATCCATGACATCCAAAACTGGAGGGATAGCTAAAGGTCTGTGCTGGGGTAACTTAAGGAAGGTACGTAGCCTTTTCCTAGAATCAGAAAATTCCTGACCCTGCCACTTAAAATGTTCCCTCATGGAGTGGAGGACTTCACCAAAATAAAAATCCTCTGGAGGAGAGGCAGAGGCAATAGATTCCTCAGCATCAGAGTCCTCATAGGCCTGGAAGGATTCTTCTTGGGTATCTGAATGCTCTGAATCCCCAGAGGCTTCATCTGAAGAGAGGTTGTCTGCCTGCTCAGTTCTAGGCCTTTTTTCTGCAGGCGGCTGAGAACCTCTGTCTGGGTGAGGCTGAGACCCTCTGATAAGAGAGATTAAATCTGCAGCCAGGGACATGATTTGCCTGTCAGAAGAAGGGGCCTGAGAAGTAGGTTTAGGATGGGCCTTGGCCTGGCTGGAAGCCTTAGCACGTGCAAAGGCCTTGATTGACATGGATACAGGAGGCCTAGCTGCCCCACACGTGCAGGGGTAACTTTGTCCACGGGAATGGTGTCGGGTAGATCCAGAACTTCGGTTTCCAGAGGAAAATCAACAACAGACACCGGTGTAGTCTCTGAGACCGAGGGATGAGTTAACGCGGTGTCGTCGGCCTGGAGCGGTTGAATTACCGCTTCCGAAGGGACCGAAGCACTCGCGGAGGGCTTAGGCATAATATCAGTGGAAGTCGCGGGCCGAGGATGTCGGTCCCGGTCCTTTTCGTTTTTTGGAAGTTTGTGCTGTCGGTTGTTCCGACGGCATGTTGTAAGCGTAGGATTCGCCAAAAAAGTCTTCGGCAAACTCTGCTCGGCGCCTGAGAGTGCGCTTATTAAAGCAAGCACAGGTAGCACAGGCCGAGACGTCGTGGTCTGGGCCCAGGCAAGGGAGGCAGTAAGAATGAAAGTCCTTATGAGGTATTTGTTTACTTTACCACAAGACAAACAATTATTAACTTTCTCAATTTGTTCTGACATCGGCTGAGGCAAGAAAAAATGTTCCCCAACGGGGTACTTAGCTTTTAGATGACTTTGGTAACTGAAAACACAGGAGCTGACCGACCGGCACTTGCGAACTGCTTCTGCTTCGGGCACCGCGCGGCAAGAAAGACTGAAGAAGATGGCGTCAGCTGATGCCTTTATACTCCAGCCACTCTGACGTCGGGGAGGAGACGAAATCGGCCGACGCCGGACCCAGACTTTGGAATCTGTCCGACCGAAGGGCTGCCTGAGGCAGGACAACCCATATGTCAGGACTGCAGTTGCATTCTTGAAGGACATCACCCTCAGAAGCCGGTGCCTGCTCAGCGGCTCCGGACCCATCCAAGGGAGAGACATCCATGGGTTCAATACTCTGAAAATCTCGCGGCATACTGGACTCCGCATGGGTCTCGGTGGAGGCCTGCGACTCAAACGTAGTGAGTATCAGGGGCTGCGAAAGCACCTTACTGAGTGCTGGCGAACCGGTGACTGGTTTAGGAGAAACTTCGCCGTCGGTTTTGGACCTCAGCGGTCTGTCTCTTGTCTTTTTCTTTGCATTTTTTGTGAACTCCGGTAGTGGAATACTAGCCAACGACATTTCAGGATAATTAAATCTTGATCCAAAATATTTAGAAGCAATACTACACAGACGCTTAATAGTGCATTGGTTAAATCTAGCACAAAACCGACAGTAAGGCACGTTATGATCTGGGCCTAGGCAAGGAATACAGTATAAATGGAAATCCTTATGAGGTGTTTGCTTCCCACAAGTAATGCAATAATTAACTTTTACTGACATCGGAAAAGAGCAAGAAAAAGTTTCCCCAACGGGGTACTAAGCTTTAGTTTGAAGACTTCAGTTCTGAAACTCGAATGTGAAAATTTCAGGAGTCGGTCGACCGGCACTTGCGAACTGCTTCTGCTTCGGGCACCGCACGGCAAGAAAGACTGAATAAAATGGTGTCAGCTGCATGTTTTATACCCCTGACGACCTGACATCATGGAAGAGGAGACAGCAACTGACGCAGGACCCAAGACTTTGTTATTCAGGCCGACTGAGGGCAACCTGCCAGCAGATTACCCAAATGTAATGACTGCAACAGTATGTCCTCTGAATAAATGTGTCTGTAAGGGATCAGAACTCTATCACCCATAAGAGAGGCCCTGTCTGGATGAGGTTGGGATCCCCTGATTAAAGAAATGAGATCCTCTGCCAGAGAAAGCATTTGGGAACTGGAGCTGGGCCTGTGAGAGGGGGTCTTAACAGGCACAGTCTTAGTAGCTTTAGCTGCTTTAGCCCTGGCAAAAGCCTTAATGGACATGGCCGCAGGAGGCCTAGCAGCTCCACATGCAGGGGTTGAAATATCCAAGGGAATAGTGTCAGATAATTCCTGAGAAACCACAACTGCAGGTTGGATTTCAGAAGCCGATTCTACCAGGTTAGAAGAGGCCTCGGTAGAAGGCATGTTTTCGGCTGAAGAAAGAACCGCTTGCTCTGTTTCGGCCGAAACCGAGACACTCGCGGTTTGCTTAACTGCGGTTTCAGCCGAAACCGCGGACCGCGAGTGTCGGTCCTTTTCCTTGCGTTTTTTGGATATTTGTGTAGTCGGAGGATCCGACGGCATAATATAAGCAAAATCAGAGCTGAAAAACTGCTCAGCAAATTCCGACCGACGTCTAAGGTCCGTCGGTTAAAAGAAGCACAGGCTAGACAAGCTGCTACGTCGTGGTCTGGGCCTAAACAAGGTAAACAGTAAGAGTGGAAATCTTTATGAGGTATTTGTTTCCCACAAGATAAACAGTTATTCACTTTTTCTGACATCGGCTGAGGCAAGAAAGAGTCCCCAACGGGTACTTAGCTTTTAGAAGTCTTCAAGTAGTATTCGGTAGTAGTAATCTCTGGTTCTGACCGACCGGCACTTGCGAACAGCTTCTGCTTCGGGCCACGCGCAAGAAAGACTGAGGAAAATGGCGTCGGCTGATGCCTTTATACCCGAAGAACTGCAGCTATGACGTCGGGTGAAGTGCGACACCAGCCGAAGCCAGACCCAGACTTTGGAATCCGGCCGACCGAAGGGCTGCCTGACGACAGGACAACCCATTTGTAAGGACTGCAGATGCATCCTTGAAGGACATCATCACTGAGTATGCCCTCTGAATAAATGTGTCTGTATGGGATCAGAACTCTATCACCCATAAGGTCAGTTTTAGGTTGTTCACCTGTGGGTGTAACAGGGACCCCTTGTTCTGTGTGAGTAGGTCTAGACAGTGGGGTAAACCTGTGGTGATTGCTCTTGGCTAGAGAAAACAGAAGGGAAAACCAATGCTGTCTTGGCCAAAATGGAGTCAGCAGTAGGATTTTTGGTTTGTCATTCTGAACTTTTAGGAAGACTTTCTGGATTAGAGTGAAGGGGGGGGGTGTACAGGACCTCCCCCATGAAAAAGAGAAGGTGTCCACTTTCCAAGCTTGTGGATGGGGGTTCCTTGTGCAGAAGGCATCTGCCTGTTGACTGGGGAAGCAAATATGTCTGCTTGTGGAATACCCCCACCTGTGTATCAAGTCTAGGAAAACCTCTCTCTTTGAAGCATCCATTCTTGAGAGGGAGCTGAGGATCAGCTGTGTGTGTCTGCCATAACATTCTGTTCTGAGGGTATATACTTGGCTAATAAATGGACCCTGAGGGAATTGGCTAGATTCCAAACCTGGATGGGTAGGCTGCATAGTGGCTAGGAAAGTACAGTTGTGTACACTTAAATGTGGATGTTCGAGTGTATTCGCTGTTGCAGTCATCACATTTGGGTTATGTGCCTGCAGGTAGCTCTCAGTTGGCCTGAATACCAGAGTCTTGAGATTTCTGTGTCGGATGCTGTCGCTTCTTCCATGACGTCAGAGGTTTAAAAAATGCAGCCGACGCCATTACATCAGTTTTTCTTGCCCCAGATGTCAGAAGCCCCCAAAATAGGAAGCAATTACATGGTGTGGAAAGTACAGTTGTGTACCTACCATAAATGTAGATGTTAGAGTGTATTCACTATTGCAGTCATTACTCTTGGGTTATCCTGCTGGCAGGCTACCCTCAGTCAGCCAGAATTCCAAAGTCTAGGTCCGGCGTCAGTTGCTGTCGCCTCTTCTCTGACGTCAGTGCGCCAGGGGTATAAAAGATGCAGCCGACGCTATTTCCTTCAGTTTTTCTTGCCCCAGATATCAGGTGCCCCCCAAATTGGTAGGCTGAAAAATATGCCAATAAAAATGCATGCACAAAAATAACATTTCCTTCATCTACAAGTAAATACACCAAATAGGTTGTGTATAGGATAGAGAAGTGCAGATAGACCCAGCAAAGAAAAGGGGGATGGTGGTTGGGTAACCTGGACTGCAACAGTGAATACACTCGAACATCTACATTTATGGTAGGTACACAACTATACTATGTTCATCGCGTTTCACTGTTGCAGTCATTACTCTTGGGTTGAATCCCAAAGCAGAGGATTGGTGGCTAGGCTAAAGAGGATTAGGAGAGGCTATGAGGCCCTGCAAGACTGCAGTGGCAAAGTCTGCTCTGGACTTAGAGTAAAGAGGTAAGTGGTAGTGCTTTGTGAAGGTGTGCACTGAACTCCAGGTTGCAGCCTCTAAGATGTCTTTGGTTGGTACTCCTCTGAGGAAGGCTGCTGAAGTGGTTGCTGCTCTGGTGGAATGAGGCCTAATGCCCTTAGGCACTGATTTGCCATGTTGAGAACAGCAGAAACGGATGCAATGGCCTATCCATTTAGAAATAGTCTGTTTTGAGATGGCCTTTCCTTGTGATCCCGCAGCATATGACACTAAAAGTTGCTCAGTCTTTCTGAAAGCTTTAGTTCTGTCCAAGTAAAAGCGTAGCTGCCTGTGTATGTCCAAAGAATGCAGAATTTTCTCACCCTTGTCCTGTGGATTTGGATAAAAGGTAGGCAAGTGAATGGTTTGGTTGAGGACCACACTGGACACCACCTTAGGCATAAATGTAGGGTTTGTCCTCAGAGAAACCATGTCTGGATGCAAAATGATGAAAGGTTCCACAGCCATGAGTGCTTGTAACTCTGAGACTCGCCTTGCAGAGGTTATTTCTAGGAGCAGAGCTGTTTTCCAGGATAAGAATTTTATACCTGCTGTTGATGCTGGCTCGAAAGGAGGCAGTGTGAGTTTTTCCAAAACATAATTGAGGTCCCAGGCCGGAATTGGTGCTCTCCTTGGAGGCCTAATGTTTTTGGCCCGTCTGAGGTACTGCCTTATTAAAGGATGAGAAAAGATAGGTGGTTCCGCATTGTAATGGGCTGAAATGGCAGAGGCATGAATCTTAATTGATGAGAAAGAAAGGCCTTTGTTCAGCATTTCAGTTAGGTATTGTAAAATCAGAGGGATATTTGGTACACAGGTGTCAATGCCTTGTTCCTGGTTCCAAGCACAGAATTTCTTCCATTTCTCTGCATAAGATTTTCTGGTACTGGGCCTCCTGGCCTACAAGATAACATCCAAAACATCTTTTGAAAGAGGAGTGTTCTGAATGGCTACATTATCCGCCATGCTGCTAGATTTAAGGTCCTGAGTTGGCTGTGCAGGATCTGATTGTTTGAGGCAATATCCATGCTGGACCTTGAGACAAGCTCTTTAGGATTGGGTACTAGTGCTGGCGTGGCCAGTCTGGTGCAATCAGTATCATTTTTGGCTTCTCTTGTCTGACCTTTAGGAGTACCCTGGGAAGGAGAGGCAGTGGAGGAAAGGCATATACTTTTAGATTTTTCCAGCTGAAGGATAGGGCGTCCACTTTCCATGCTTGCTTGTGATAAATCCTTGTGCAAAATCTCTGCAATTGGCAGTTGTGAGGGGAATCAAATAGATCTATGTCTGGGCATCCCCATTTCCTTATTATCATGCTGAAGACTTGTGGATCCAGTTTCCATTCGTGGGGATCCATGAGGTTTCTGCTTAGTTCATCTGCCAGAGTATTTGTTATTCCTGGCAGGAATTGTGCTTGCAGGCGAACTTGAAAAGCCAATGCTGTGTCCCATAATGTCATTGCTTGTTTGCAGAGGGGGTAGGAATGTGTACCTTCCTGCTTGTTCATGTACCACATGACCGTAGTGTTGTCTGTCTTTATCAGTCACTGTCCTGGATGAAGCAGGTCCTTGAAAGCTGATAGAGCATTTTGAACAGCTAGCATCTCTTTTTGATTGAAGTGAAGATGCATCTGGTTTGCAGACCATGTGCCCTGAAAACAATTTCCTGCCATATGGGCCCCCCAGGGATAATCTCATGCATCCGTTGTCAGTGTCTGTCTGGCTGTGGGTAGACTGACTGGCAGACCCTTGTGGTGACAGGCTTCTGCCCACCATCGAAACTCCTGTTGCAGGCAGGGAAGGAGTGCAATTACTGTCTCCAGGCTGTGGCAATGCTGAGACCAAACACTTTTTAGATGCCACTGTAGTTTCCTCATATGCAGTCTGGCATATGGAATTAGTAGAATGCAGGATGCCATGAAACCCAAGGCCTGCAGGATTTTCCTTGCAGATAAGTGGGTTTTTGTTGCCAATTTCTTGAAGTAAGTAGTCAGATGCTTTTATTTCTCTGGCGTGAGATAAGCTATCTGGGCAGTTGAATTTAAGCTTGCACCCAGGAATATTATCTCTTGAGAGGGCACTAGTTTCGATTTCTTTTTGATTACTGTGTACCCTAGGCCAATTAGTAATCTTTTTACAAACGCCAGATGCTTTAGAAGAATTACCTTTGTTCTCTGCTTGAATTAGGCAGTCGTCCAAGTAGGGATATATTTGAATTCCTTTTTGTCTGCAAAACGCAATTACTGGTGCCAGGCATTTTGTGAAGACCCTGGGCGCAGTAGATAAGCCAAAAGGCAGTGCAGAGAATTGGTAATGCATTGAGCCAGCTATGAATCTGAGGTATCTTCTGCAAGATTGTCTGATTGGGACATGCAGGTATGCCTCTTTTAGGTCCAAAGTTACGAGCCAAGCCTTCTTGCCCAGCATGGGCAGCAGCTGCTGTAGAGTCAACATCTTGAATTTTGGAACTTCCAGAAACGTATTTAGTATAGACGGGTCCAGTATTGGTCTGCAGGTTTTGTCCTTTCTGGCTACTACAAATAGTCTGGAGTAAAATCCTTGTCCCTGCTCTTGTTGTGGTACTTGCTGAATGGCCCTCATGTCCATGAGGGCTATAATTTGTTTTTGTGCCTCTGCCATTTATTGTGTGGCAGGTCTGGCATACCTTTTGACCTTGGTAGTGTGTGAAAATGGAACCTGTAGCCTTGGGACACTGTGTTCAGGACCCATTTGTCTTGGGTAACCTTTTGCCAATTTGATGAAAAAAGTGCTAGTTTTCCCCCCTAAGGGGGCTGCCAAAAGAAAAGTGCTTGGATCTGGTAGAGGAAAGTCACTGGGACTGTTTCCTGTAAGGCTGTGATTTGTCTCCTCCGCTTTTGGAGGTAGGAGCACGCCATTGTTTAGGCCTGTATGAACCTTGGGGCTGAGATCTGCCTCTGGGATGCCTGTATCTGCCTCTTTGCGGCCTGTTTGACACTGGAAAAGACCAATTTTTAGAAGGCCAGTTCCTGCTAAACCTGGGTGGCTGTACCTGTAAGAAATCCTTGACTGTCTGCATGGATTTTGCTTTATCCTCCATTTTTTTCAACACCTCTTCTGCTTTAGTACCAAACAAAATAACATGCTGTAATGGTGCATCTAATAATTCTGCTTTAACATGATCAGACAGATTCTGTTCCTTTAACCAAGCATGCCTTCTAATAACAGTACCTGTAACAGCGGCCCTGCAAGAGGCCTCCAGTGAATCATAACCGCATTGCAAAGTATGCTTTCCCACTTGTTTAGCTGCATGCAATAAATCCTGCAATTCCTCGTTCTCTGAACATTCAGTATTTGTCAACAATATTTTTTTAAGCAGTGACATTAAATATTGCTGATATTTAAGCATATGAAACTGACAATTTAAAGCCCTTACAGCCAGGGTAGCAGAAGTGTACACTTTTTTCCCCCCATCTGTCTGGAGCCCTAGAATCCCTATCAGAGGGGACAGGGTTTTTTGCAGTGGAAGCCTTGACCCCTTTGGGACCCTGAGATATAGTTTCTGGGTCAGCAGCGGAGTTTTTATATAGGAATTTATGAGAATCCAGGACCCTGTAGTATCTGTCTGGCTTAGTAGGTGCAGGGGGTAAAGAGTCACGGGACAGGCCGGACTCTGAAAATACATCATCTACAATGTCTAGAAGAGGTGGAATAGCAAGGGGTCTGTGCTGAGGAAGTAGTAGAAAGTCCCTGAGCCTCTTCTTAGATTCAGAATAATCTTGGCTCTCCCAGTGGAAATGCTCCCTCGTGGTATGCAGGGTTTCCCCAAAAGAATAATCCTCAGGAGGAGAGGCTGAAGGAATGGATTCTTCAGCATCAGAATCCTCATAGGGAAGCATGGAGTAATCCTGTTCAGAAGAGGAATCAGAGGAAATAGAAACCTGTTCAGAAGAATCATACTCTGTCTCTTGCCTAGGCCTCTTATCAGGAGGTGGATGGGAGCCCCTGATCAAAGTAATTAGGTCTTCGGCCATTTTGAGCATCTGTTTTTTTAGGCATGAAGTCTGAGCAGGAGAACGCTGTACTTGTTTCTTTGTCTTTAGAGCTGCTTTAGTGTTTATCTTTGAAGCTGAAGATGGCTTAATATATAGTTGTATAGGTCTGAAGACACCCTCAGAAGCCAATGCCTGCTCAGCGGCTCCAGACCCATATGAGGGAATGATTTCCGAGTGTCCAATACCTTGAGTATCCAGAGGCCCAGTCAACTCCACATGGGAGTCGGAAGTGGCCTGTGGCTCTGAGGTAGCGGGTGCCAGAGGCTGCGAAAGCACCTCACTGAGAACCAGCGAACCGGCGACTGGCCTGAGGCCTCGTAGTCAGTTTTGGACCTCGGATGCCTATCCTTTTCAATGTCCTTGCGTTTTTTTGTAAACTCCGGTTGTCGGCTGGTCCAACGGCATTATATAATTAAATCTTCGGCCAAAGTAATGAAATGCAAAATCGAACCAACGCTTAATAGAGCATTGGTTAAATCTAGCACAAAACCAACAACTAGCAACGTTGTGATCAGGGCCTAGGCAAGGAATACAGTTAAGAGTGAAAATCCTTACGAGGTATTTGCTTCCCATAAGAAATACAATTGTTAACTTTTTCTGACATCGGTCTGAAGCAAGAAAAAAAGTTTCCCCAACTTGGTACTTACTTTAATAAAGACTTCGGTTCTGAAATTCGGATTTGAATATCTCAGGAGTCGGCCGACCGGCACTTGCGAACTGCTTTTGTTTCGGCACGGTGCGGCAAGAAAGACTGAAGAAAATGGCGTCGGCTGCATCTTTTATACCACTGGTGCACTGACGTCAGGGAAGAGGCAACAGCAACCGACGTCGGACCTAGACCTTGGAATTCTGGCCGACTGAGGGTAGCCTGCCAGCAGGATAACCCAAGAGTAATGACTGCAACAGTGAAACACGATGAACATCACCCCCAGTAAAAAGTAAATACCAATGATCTGAAGTAGTTAACTTCATTGATTAGCAACCTGCGGGTATCGGATCTGACCTGGATCCGAGCCAGCAGCTTTCCAAGCTAAAGCTCTCAGCTCCTCCCCCTTACCCATAATACCCTGCTACCTCCCTCCAGTCCTCAGATCTCGTTTGCTGCGGCTTCTGAAGCATAAGGGACGAGCTCTTAGCGTTTTAGGTGAGAGGAATTTAGGACTATTTTTCTTAGAAAAATAGCGATTTCGGTGTGTGAGTGTGTATAGTTGACCCATAGTTTAGTTAAACCGTTTTTTAGTTATTTTTAGTAGTAAAATGAGTGTTTTCCCCTTCCCCTTACTGTGTGTGTTAAGGTGTGTGCTTGTGTGTGATGGCCGAGGGCCCTAAGGCCATTTTTTCAAAATGTGCTGAGTGCGGTCATATCGGGCTGCCAGATTTGTGCGGCCTTTAACCCCCAGGCTCTGAGGGACAGGAAGAACAAGCTAATCCTGACGGGACTCTTGCCCCCGGATTCTTCTTCCTCCTCTCCCTCAGTGGTGCCAGTTGCGGCTGCGACTGTCCAGCCTTCAGCTCCCCCTCCCCTGGCTGGGACTCAACCTCCCGCTGCTTCCCAGGGAGAGGGGGACTCTTCTAGTAAAGAGAAGAGACACAGAGAGAAGGAGAGGGATAGGCACATGAGCCATAAGTGGCGGGCCGAGGCAGCCCCTTCAGCTCCGCCGGCTAAATTGATTTGTTCCCCCATGAGGGTTTCCAGGTCTTCCCCCTCTTGGCTCCGTTCTCCACGCTTCTCTCCGGAGCAGGAGTCACGGTCACCTTCGAAGTAGTCTAGGCGGCCTTCCCGGCCTGCCTCGACGACTTCTTCCAGGTCTACCAGGAGTCTGCCCGACGCATATATGGACCGAATGATGCGTCGATTCCTGCAGGCCCAGATGCAGATGGGAGTGCTCCTGCCTCCCCCCCTCCGGGAGGGAGCTCGGCCCCTTTCTTTGCACCTATTACTGCTTCTCCGATCCACTACTGGGTTTCGAAGCCGTCGATCAGAGTAGTCTCGGAGCCGGGGAGTTGGCGCCGATAGTAGTTGCTACTTCGACGCCGGCCTTACCCTCGAATTTATCGGGTCATCTTTCGGATCCGAGCTCTCGGGGCAGAGAGCCTAGCTTCGGATCCACAGGGCTGAGTGCGTCTTCGGCTCTGTTGCTGTCGGAACACACTTCCCTTACGGGTCCGATCACGTCAGCTCTGACACCGGTCCTCACGTCGGAGCCAAGGGGACTACTCTCGGAGCCAGGGGAAAGTGGTTCACCTTCGGCTTTCGACATGGTGGAGAGGGTGCTGTCGAGGAGTTTGAAATCCCCGGTCCGTGCTACGGATCCACCCTTCACTTCCTCGCATATGGGCCTGTCTTCCATCGTCCGGCCCCAGGGACAGCCTGCGTCTGCACCCCAGTTAGTTCCCGTAGAGGAAGAGGACCCAGTTGGTGAGCCCTCCTCGGACAGTCCCGCCGAGGAGGTCCCTCACAAACAAAAGTGTAAGAGGAGGCACTTGGACCCGCCCCCCCCCCCGAGTCCTACACCGAGGACACGGACTTAAAGGGGAAGGTTCCCCAGGTCACCCCCAGAGAACGTCTCCTTTGGAGACATTATGGAGATGCTGCGCATAAGAGGGGGGTGGGTCAGCCCAGAAGCCTTCGTCGGATGAGTCTGTTTCTGGAGGCGTTTGATGCAGGCCCGTCTACCTCTTGGGTGCCCCCCATGGCCAACCCCTTGGTAGACTTGATTACTACCAGGGCTTGGAAGGAGCCGGACACTGTGGAGCCAATACCGAGGAGACCGGATAAAATTCTTAGCCCCCCTCCTGACAAGCCGGCGTGGAAAAAAGGATCCCCGGTAGATGCCATGGTGGTGGCGGCTGCCACCAAGACTGGCACAGGAAAGTTCCTCGGTTCATCCTCCTGATAAGGAGTCTCGGGCGATGGACCGCATTGGAAAGTGGATGTTTGCTTTAGCCACCTTTTCTATAAGGACGGTGAATTATCTGGCACACATCATTAGGCTTCAGCGGGATCTGATAAAAGAATACACTGGGTCTCCCCCCAGAGTCCATGGTGGCCGAAGACAAACGGACCTTCTCGGCTCGCATGGCCACTCTAAAGTCAATATCTAACACTTCTATGCGGCTTCTCTCCCATGCCACGGAGGAGGTGGCTAGAGCCAGCAGAGCAGGGGTCACCTTGCGGCGCCATGCCTGGCTCCGTCTTTGCGACTTTGCAGAACCCTTCAAGGCATCCATCGCGAACACTCCCTTTGACGGTTCTGCGCTATTCGGCAAAACCTTCTGCGACACGCTACTCCAGAGCAAGAAAGAGGGGAAGATGCTGTCTGCCATTGGAATCCGCTTCTCTGCTCCTCAAAGGTCCTTCTCAAGGAACCAGAGAAGGGCAAAAGAAGATGTGGCTCCAGAAGTCTCAGCAGTCCCGTCCCACTCCAGACCCTTCGTCCTTCAGAGGCAGAGGAGGACAAGGTGGACGCCGGCCCAGAGGCAGAGGGGGGGCCGAAGAATTTCGGGTCGAGCGAACCCTTCTCCGACCGACCCGCGCAGCAGCCCTGAGGGGTTGCCCGACTGTCCCTCTCTGGAGACAGTCGGGGGGGGGGGGGCATTTTTTGGAGCATCTAGCAAGTTGGGAGTCCATTACTACAGATCGCTGAGTGCTCTGAATAATATCCAGAGATACTCTATTCCCTTCCTGAAGCTACCCCCGTTAGAGAAGCACCTCCCCGATGTCCCACCCAATCAGAGGGAGGCTGTGGCTTCAGAAATAAAAGAGTTACTAGAAAAAAGGGCCATCCAGCACGTCCCCCCAGAGCAGTCCGGGTTGGGCAATTACTCCAGGTTCTTTTTGGTGCCAAAAAAGACGGGGGACATGAGGCCAATTCTCGATCTGTCAACTTTGAACCTGTTCATTGCCAAAGAGAAATTCCAGATGGTCACTCTACAATCTATTCTCCCCCTTCTGCAGGAGAACGACTGGATGTGCTCCACAGACCTCAAGGATGCGTACTACCACATTCTCATGGACAGATGATCCAAGAGGTTCCTCCACTTTTGGCTGGGGGCCAGTCATTATCAGTTCAGGGTTCTTCCGTTTGGCCTCACCACAGCCCCCAGGGTGTTCACCAAGGTCATGGTAGTTGTAGAAGCCCACCCGAGACTTCAGGGAATTCAGGTCTTTCCGTACCTAGACGACTGGCTCATTACCACCCCCACCAGGCATCTACTTTGTTCTGCCAGGGATTATACTTTACTCTTGGCCCATCATCTAGGCATTACCATAAACTTCAGGAAGTCGTCTCTTCATCCTGTTCAAGTTCTGGATTTCATAGGGGCCAGGATAAACGCGCTTCAGTCCAAGGCCTTTCTGACAGCGGACAGGTTACGCACCTTGTCACTCCATGTGTTAGCGCTTCTACAGTCCCCAGCCCCACCCGCAGAATTAGTCCTGAGAGCCCTAGGATCCATGGCGGCAGCCATCAGACTTTCAACTCTTGCTCGGCTGCACATGAGAGTCCTTCAATGGACCCTTCAGGAACAATGGTCCCTCCTCCTTCTCCCACTGGATTCACCGATTCCCCTAAGCAGGGTTTGCAGGAACTCTCTTCTTTGGTGGCTCCATTCCTGAGAGCTTCGGGAGGGAGACCATTTGTGATGCCTCAACCCCAAACCACGCTGACCACGGACGCTTCTTGCCTCGGGTGGGGGGGCATTGCATGGGCAGAACCATCCAAGGTACGTGGACCCCTGTAGAGACCATTCTGCATTATCAATGTCCTAGAGATGAGGGCGGTGCTTTTAGCGTTGCAAGCCCTTCAAGACCCTCTTCCTCCGGGGACTATTGCAATTCAGACAGACAACATGGTGGTGGTCTGGTACATCAACAAACAGGGAGGAACCAGGTCTTACCCTCTTTGTCGAGAGGCTATGAGAGTTTGGGAATGGGCGATTTCCACCAACCGCTTTCTGATAGCAACGCACATTCCGGGTCGGTCCAACATTCTAGCAGTGGTCTCTAAACACCTTAGTAGCGAAACAGATTTTCCTCAAATGGGGCAGCCTTGCTGCGATCTCCTCGCGTCACCTTCAAATGCAAAATGCAGCAAATTTTTCTCTCTAATTCCCCCACCGGGGGAGAGTCCCAGAGACGCTCTGGTTCATGCTTGGCCACCCGGTTTTCTTTATGTTTATCCTCCTCTTCCGCTAATGACGAAATTTCTGCAGAAAGCTCATCGGTTGGGGAGCAAACTAATCCTCATAGCCCCATTCTGGCCTCACCAGATCTGGTTCCCGTACCTGCGGTCTCGCATCATAGCTCATCCTTGGGTCTTAGATCCCATTCCGGATCTGATCACTCATCCTTCGGGATTGCAAACTCAGAACCTGTACGACCTCAAGCTCATGGCTTGGTTGATCCTCCAGTTCCACTAGTGGCTAGGACTCCCGGTATCTCGTCTTCCGTAAAATCTATTCTGGTAGCGGCACATAAACCCTCTCTACCAGGAAGATCTACAAGAGTAAATGGAAGCATTTTTCCATCTGGGCCAAACATAGGGATTTGGACCCTTTTACGGCTCCCATTCCAGCAGTTCTTGATTTTCTGTCCCACATTTTCCACCAAGGGGCCAGTGTTTCTACTGTCAAGGTTCAGATGGCTGCCATTTCTCATTTCCACATCGGCGACAACCTTGGTCCCTTAGCTTCCGCTAAGATATGCAAGACCTTTTTGAAAGGCACTTCTGTTAAGACCTCTGGTCAAGAGTAAAGCTGTTTTCCAGGAGATTAATTTTAACTCAGCTGTAGCAGCAGGTTCAGTGGGACTTGACCTTAGTTATTCAGGTGCTAACTGGTCCACCCTTTGAACCTGCAGCTTCCGTTGACTTAAAATTCTTATCTTGGAAAACGGCCTTCCTGATTGCAATTACTTCAGCTAGAAGGGTATCTGAACTTCAAGCCCTTTGTACAAAACCCCCGTACCTGGTCTTCCATAAGGACAGAGTATCTCTCAGGACTAATCCTTCATTCTTGCCTAAGGTAGCCTCCGAGACCAATATCAAACCATCAATTTGCCCGTTTTCTTCCCCAACTTGCAGAACAAAGGGGAATACAGACTTCACTTGTTGGATGTGCATAGACCATTGCGATTTTACTTGCATAGGACAGCTGCTTCTCGCAAATCGGAGCAGCTTTTCGTGTCTTTCGCTAAGCCGTCCTTAGGCAAGCCAGTTACGAAAGTTACCTTAGCTAGATGGATATCCCACTGCATCTTACACGCGTATACAGCTTCCAGTTGGCCAGAACCCTTGGAGGTTCATGCTCACTCTACCCGTTCTATGGCTACTTCTGCAGCATTTTGGTCAAGAGCTCCCTTAGATGAAATCTGTTCAGCGGCTACTCGGGCCCCTTTTCATACCTTCATTTCTCATTACAAGCTGGATCTGATATCCAGAGGTAGGGCAGCCTTTGGCTCCGCAGTGCTCCAGAATATCCTTCCTTGAGGACCTCCCAGGTTTTTGGTAGCTCGGGACTCTGTCCCACAGGTTGCTGATCAAATGAAGTTAACTACTTCAGATAAAGAAGTTATGTACTCACCATAACGTTCCATCGGAGTAGGTAACTTCATTTGTCAGCAACCGACCCCCCCCTCCTTCCCCCTAGCCTGTTTCGTGATCAGATTCATGACAGAATGTTTTTCCTTCTGTCATGGATCAGGTTAGCATTTCTCTTTCGAGTATGTTTGACTGTTGTTGGATGATGAATTTGCAAACTCGATCTGAGGACTGGAAGGAGGTAAGCAGGGTATTATGGGTAAGGGGGAGGAGCTGAGAGCTCGAATCTTTAGCTTGGAAAGCTGCCGGCTCGGATCCAGGTCGGATCCGATACCCACAGGTTGCTGACAAATGAAGTCACCTACTCAGATGGAACGTTATGGTGAGTACATAACTTCTTTTTATAAGATATGGCCAAACAAAAAGAATAGGTAGAAGTATAGAGTCAGGGTGCTGGGGGGAGGGTAACCAGGACTGCAACAGTGAATACAGTCCAACATCTACATTTACGGTAAGTGTACACAACTGTACTATGTTATCTGTGTTTCACTGTTGTAGTCATCACATTTGGGTTGATTCCCAAAGCTGAGGATGGGTGGAGGCAGTCAAGAAGCATTAGGGCTGGCAAGCAGGCCCTGTAAGAATGCTGTGGCAAATTCAGCTCTGGATTTAGAAATGATAGGTAAGTGGTAATGCTTGGTGAAGGTGTGTACAGAGCTCCAGGGTGCAGCTTCCAGGATGTCCCTGGTAGGGACTCCCCTGAGAAATGCTGTAGAGGTTCATGTAGCCCTAGTGGAATGAGTTCTGATCCCCTGAGGGGTAGGTTTCCCAAGGTGTTTGTAGCAGAAATGGATGCAGTGTGCTATCCATTTAGAAATGGTTTGCTTTGAAATGGTCTTGCCCTCTGCCCCTGTAGCAAAGCTGACTAGCAGCTGGTCAGATTTTCTGAAAGGCTTAGTCCTGTCCTGACAGAACCTAAGCTGTCTGTGCATGTCCAGGGAGTGCAGGATCCTTTCCCCTTTATTCTGAGAACTAGGGAAAAAGGTTGGCAAATGAATGGATTGGTTTAAAGCCACACTAGATACCACCTTGGGCATAAATGATGGTTTAGTCCTGAGGGAAACCCTGTCCACATGGAAGATAATGAAGGGTTCCATGGCCATAAGGGCCTGCAATTCAGACACTCTTCTTGCTGAAGTGATGGCTAGGAGTAAAGCTGTTTTCCAGGAGAGGAATTTTAACTTAGCTGTAGCAGCAGGTTCAAAGGGTGGAAGCGTGAACTTTTCCAGTACAAAGTTAAGGTCCCAGGCTGGAGTGCGAGCTTTCCTTGGGGGTCTTAAGTTTTTGGCTACTCTCAGGAACTGTTTGACCAGAGGATGCAAGAAGAGGGGTGGCCCAGTATTATAATGAGCTGAGATGGCAGAGGCATGAATCTTAATTGAAGAGAAGGATAGGCCTTTGTGGAGCATTTCTGTTTAGTAATTTAGTATACGAGGTAAGCAGGGCACAGTTGTGTCCATTCCCTGAGACTGGCTCCAAGAACAGCATCTTTTCCACTTTTCTGAATAGGATTTTCTGGTACTAGGCCTCCTTGCCTCATGGATGACATCCAGCACGTGTTTACTGAGGGTTGCTGGTGATGATTTCAGGGGATAAGCCAGGCTGCTAGGTTCAGGGTTTGTAGCTGAAGATGCAAAATTTGGCCCTCCTGCTGGGACAGCAGGGAAGGGGTCTGAGGCAGATGCCATGGTGGCACTACTGTCAGACTGCAAGTGGATAACAGTGCTCGCACGGCCAGTCTGGTGCAATCAGGATTGTCCTTGGCTTGTCCTGTTTGATCTTTAGTAGAACCTTCGAGAGGCGGGGCACAGGGGGAAGGCATAAATTGAGAGGTTCTCCAATGTAAAGGACAGGGCATCCACTTTTCATGCTTGGCTGTGGGGAGTTCTGGTGCAATATTTGCTCAAATTATAGTTCTGAGGGGAAGCAAAGAGGTCCACCTCTGGTGCACCCAACCTGTGCATCAGAAGCTTGAATTATTTGGGTTTCAATTTCCACTTTTGTGGGTGCACTTGATTTCTGCTCAAGTCGTCTGTCAGTGAATTTAGTTTGCCTGGCAGGAATTGAGCTTGCAGGTGCACTTGATTGCTCAAGGCTGTGTTCCACAGAGCCATGGCTAACCTGCAGAATGGGTTCCCGCCTGCTTATGTAACACATAAAGTACAGTTGTGTACACTTACCATAAATGTAGATGTTGTATTCACTGTTGCAGTCATTACATTTGGGTAATCTGCTGGCAAGTTGCCCTCAGTCGGCCTGAATTCCAAAGTTTTGGGTCCTGCGTCGGTTGCTGTCTCCTCTTCCTTGACGTCAGGTCGTTAGGGGTATAAAACATGCAGCCGACGCCATTTTCTTTAGTTTTTCTTGCCCACGATGTCAGGTGCCCCCAAAAAGGTAGCAATATTTTATATATCTATATACATGAATCCATATAAACTTTACCTTCATCTACAAGCAAATACACCACAAAGATTGTAGAAGATAGAGAAGGAAAGATAAACAGTAGAATGACAGGGGGATGGCGGGAGGGTAACCTGGACTGCAACACTGAATACACTCGAACATCTACATTTATGTTAAGTGTACCCAACTGTACTATGTTCTTCGTGTTTCACTGTTGCAGTCATTACATTTGGGTAGAATCCCAAAGCTAAGGTTGGAGGCTGGAGCTAAACAGCATTAGGTGCGGCTATAAGTCCCTGCAGAACTGCAGTGGCAAAGCCTGCCCTGGACTTAGAGTAGAGAGGCAAATGGTAATGCTTTTAAAGGTGTGAACAGAACTCCAAGTAGCAGCCTCTAGAATGTCTTTGGTTGGTACTCCTCTGAGAAAGGCTGCCAAAGTTGCTGCAGCTCTGGTGGAATGAGACCTAATGCCCTTGAGCACAGGTTTACCATGGTGTATGTAGCAGAAACGGATGCAGTGGCTTATCCACTTTGAAATGCTCTGCTTTGAGATAGCCTTTCCCTCTGATCCTGCAGCATATGCCACTAGTAATTGCTCAGTTTTTCTTAGAGCTTTTGTCCTGCTCAAGTAGAATCTTAGCTGTCTGTGTACGTCCAAGGAATGCAGAATTCTCTCCCCTTTGTTCTGCGAATTTGGATAAAAAGTTGGCAGATGAATAGTTTAGTTAAGAGCCACAATGAAAACCACCTTAGGCATAAAAGTAAGATTTGTCCTCAGAGACACCCTGTCTGGGTAAAATATGATAAAAGGCTCTACAGCCATGAGGGCCTGTAGCTCTGAAACTCTTCTTGCTGAAGTAATTGCTAGTAGCAGAGCTGTCTTCCATGATAAGAACTTTATATCAGCGGTAGTGGCTGGTTCAAATGGAGGCAGAGTGAGCTTTTCCAACACATAATTGAGGTCCCATGCAGATAATGGTGATCTTCTAGGAGGCCTTAGGTTTTTGGCTCCTCTAAGATACTGCTTTAGTAAAGGATGAGAAAAGATAGGTGGCTCTGTACTGTAATGAGCCGAAATGGCAGAGGCACGGATTTTGATTGATGAGAAAGATAGGCCTTTGTCAAGCATCTCAGTTAAGTATTGTAATATCTGAGGAATATGTGGTTCTGCTGTATCTGTTCCTTGTGCTGGATTCCAAGCACAAAATCTCTTCTATTTGTCAGCATAAGATTTTCTAGTACTAGGCCTTCTGGCTTCCAAAATGACATCCATCACAGCTTTACTGAGTGGTGTCATTTGTATGATTACATGATTAGCCATGCTGCCAGGTTCAGAGTCTGTAGTTGCTTGTGCAGGATCTGATTGTTTTGCTGGGACAGTAGTTGTGGTCTTTGAGGCAAGGTCCAAGCTGGTTATTGAGACAAGTTCCTTAGGATTGGGTACCAGTATTGGCGGGGCCAGTCCGGGGCAATTAATATAATCTTTGGCTTCTCTTGTCTGACTTTTACGAGGACCTTGGGTAGAAGAGGCAGAGGAGGGAAGGAGTAAACTGACAGGTTTTTCCAACTGAAGGATAGGGCGTCCACTTTCCATGCTTGGCTGCGATAAGTCCTTGTGCAGAATCTTTTCAATTGAAAATTGAGGAGAGGCAAATAGATCTATGTCTGGGCTCCCCCATTTCTCTGTTATCATGCTGAATACTTGTGGATTTAGTTTCCACTTGTGAGGATTCATCAGGTTTCTGCTTAAATCGTCTGCCAGAGTATTCTGTTTTCCTGGCAGGAATTGAGCTTGAAGATTTATTTGGTAGGTCAAAGCTGTGTCCCACAGTGCCATGGCTAATCTGCAAAGGTGGTATGAGAGTGTGCTCCCTTGCTTGTTTATATACCACATGACTGTGGTGTTGTCCGTCTTTATCAGTAGTTGTCCTGGATGAAGTAAGTCCTTGAAGGCTATTAGGGCATTTTGAACAGCTAGCATCTCTTTCTGGTTGATATGTAGATGCATTTGATTTGGTGCCCATATGCCCCGAATGCATTATCCTGCCACGTGGGCCCCCCAGGCATAATCTGATGCATCTGTTGTTAAGGTATGGCTGGCAGGGGGTAGAGTGAAGAGCCGTCCCATGTTTTGGTGACTGGCCTTTGCCCACCATAGAAATTCCTGTTGCAGGCAGGGGATGAGAGGAATCATTGTTTCCAGGCTGTGTGAATGTTGACTCCATAAACTTTTTAGGTACCATTGAAGTTTCCTCATACGCAGCCTTGCATATGGAATTAGTAGGATGCAGGACGCCATGAAACCCAGAGCCTGCAGAATTTGTCTTGCAGCAGACTGGGTTTTTGTTGCCATCAGTTTGAAGTAAGTAGTCAGTTGCCTTTGTCTGGCATGAGATAAGCCATCTGGGCAGTTGTATGCAAGCTTGCACCCAGGAAGGTTATCTTTTGAGAGGGTACCAGTTGTGATTTCTTTTCGTTTGTGTACCCTAGGCATGCTAGAAGCCTTTTCACAAATGCCAGGTGTCGTAGAAGAGTGTCCTTGTTCTCTGCTTGAATTAGACAGTCATCCAAGTAAGGATATATTTGAATACTTCTTTGTCTGCAAAATGCAATTACTGGTGCCAGGCACTTTGTAAAGACCCTGGGCGCAGTAGATAAGTCAAAGGGCAGAGCAGAGAATTGGTAATGCAGTAAGCCAGCCTTGAATCTGAGGTATCTTCTGCACGACTGTCTTATTGGGACATGCAGGTATGCCTCTTTTAAGTCTAAAGTGTCACCAGCCAAGCATTCTTGCCCAGCATGGGCAGAAGCTGTTGCAAAGTGAGCATTTTGAATTTTGGAATGTCCAGGTATGTGTTCAAAATCGATAAATCCAGTATTGGCTGCCAGGCCTTGTCCTTTATGGGTACCAAGAACAGTAGAGTAAAAACCTTGTCCTTTTTCGTGTTCTGGTACTGTCTGAATGGCTCCCATTATCCATGAGGGACGTAACCTGTTTCGGTGCCTCTGCCCATTGGTTTTTTGGCAGGTCTGGCCAACCATTTGTCACTGGCAGAGTGTGGAAATGGAATCTGTATCCCTGTGATAAGATGTTCAGTACCCACTTGTCCTAGGTTATTAACTGTCAATTTTGAGTAAAACGTGCTAATTTTTCCCTATGGGTGCTGCCAAAAGATAAGTGCTTGGTGTAGGCTGAGCAAAGTCATTGGGATTGCTTTCTGTAGGTTTGCGCTTTATTGCCTCCAGATTTGGAGGTGGATGCGCCCCATTGCTTTGACCTGTATGAGTCTTGAGCCTGATACCTGGGAACCCTTAGGGCGTCTGGATTTGTCCCTTTGAGCTCTGTCTGACACAGGAAAGGACCAATGTTTTGTAGGCCAGTGTCTACTGAGTCTAGGTGGCTGCACTTGTAAGAACAGTTTGCAAAGACTTAGCTTTGTCTTCCATTTTCTTTAAAACCTCTTCTGCCTTAATATCAAACAGAGAATCATGCTGTAAAGGTGCATCTAGTAATTTAGCTTTAACATGATCAGGCAAATTTTGTTCCTTTAACCAGGCATGCCTCCTAATCACAGATCCAGTAACTGTGGCCCTGCAGGAGGCCTCTAAAGAATCAAAACCACATTGCAAAGAACGCTTTCCAACTTGTTCAGCTGCATGCAATAATTCCTGCTATTCCTTATTTTCTGCACATTCTGAAATCAACATCATTTTCTGTTTCAGCAATCCCATAACATGTTGTTGGTACTTAAGCATATGAAATTGACAGTTTAAGGCCCTATTTGTCAAGGTTGCAGATGTATAAACCTTTTTTCCCCATCTGTCCAGCACCCTTGATTCTCTGTCGGAGGGGGTAGGGTTTTTTGCTGTTGAGAACTTAACTCCCTTTGGACCCTGTGAAATAGTTTCAGTATCAGCAGCAGGGTTTCTAAATAAAAATATATGAGAGTCAGGGACCCTGTAATACCGGTCAGGCTTACTGGGAGCCGGAGGTAAAGAGTCAGGGGTCAGGCTTGACTCCGAAAAACATCACCCACAATGTCTAACACAGGGGTAACGGCTAAAGGCTTGTGCTGAGGGAGGAGGAGGAAATCCCCGAGCTTTTTTGATTCTGAGAAGTCTTGACTCTCCCAGTGAAAATGCTCCCTCAAAGTATGCAAGGTTTCTCCAAATGAATAATCCTCAGGAGGAGATGCAGATGGAATAGACTCCTCAGCATCAGAATCCTCATAGGGAGGTAAAGATAATTCCTGATCAGAAGAGGAATCAGAAGAAATAGAAACCTGATCTGAAGAGTCATAGTCAGTATCTTGCCTAGGTCTCTTATCTGGAGGGGGATGGGTACCCCTGATCAAGGTAATAAGGTCTTCATTTTGATCATCTGTTTTTTAGGCATAGAGGCCTGTGCACATGGCTCCGGCATCAGTTTTTTTAGTTTTACAAGGTGTCTTTGCCTTTGGTTTTTCAGCTTTCGTCGGTTTGATATAAAAATGTTGAGGTCTGAATACACCCTCAGAAACCGGTGCCTGCTCAGCGGCTCCGGACCCATCCGAGGGAGATATATCCGTTGGTTCAATACCTTGAGTATCTTGCGGCATGTCGGACTCCACATGGGTGTCGGTAGAGGCCTGCAACTCGAAGGTAGTGGGTGTCAGGGGCTGCGAAAGCGCTTCACTGAGTACCGGTGAACCGGCGACTGGCTTAGGAGAAGCTTCGTCATCGGTTTTGGATCTCGACTGCCTTTCTCTGTCCTTTTCTTTACGCTTTTTATGCACTCCGGGAGTCGGATTGCTATCCGATGACATCTATGGGTAGTTAAATCTGTTTCCAAAATACTTAGATGCAAAAATATACTGACGCTTAATAGTGCGTTGGTTAAATCTAGCACAAAACCGACAGCCAGGCACGTTGTGATCAGGGCCTAGGCAAGGAATACAGTATTAATGGAAATCCTTATGAGGTATTTGCTTCCCACAAGTAATGCAATTATTTACTTTTTCTGACATCGGTAAAAAGCAAGAAAAAAGTTTCCCCAACAGGGTACTTCGCTTTAGTGAAGACTTTGGTTCTGAAACTCAAAACGAATATTTCAGTAGTCGGCCGACCGGCACTTGCAAAATGCTTTTGCTTCGGGCACCACGCGGCAAGAAAGACTGAAGAAAATGGCATCGGCTGCATATTTTATACCCCTGACGACCTGACGTCAAGGAAGAGGAGACAGCAACCGAAGCAGGACCCAAGACTTTGTAATTCAGGCCGACTGAGGGCAACCTGCCAGCAAATTACCCAAATGCAATGACTGCAACAGTGAAACACAAAGACATCTGTGGTGTTGTCTTGTCTTTATCAATAGTTGCCCTGGAAAAATAAGGCATTTGAAGGCTGTCAGAGCATTCTGTACAGCTAACATTTCTTTTTGATTTGAAAAAATGTAGACAAACTTTAGAAAACAGAAGAAACAGAGTGCAAAGCAGTCCGGATAACCAAAGCCTTAACGCAATTTAATATTCCACTTTAAAAACAGCGTTTTCGCTACTTAAACAATGTAGCTTCATCAGAGGCAAACAAACACAGAAAAAGGCGCCAAACAAAAGCGCCTTTTTCTGTGTTTGTTTGCCTCTGATGAAGCTACATTTCTTTTTGATTGATATGCAGGTGCATTTGCTTTGGGCTCCATTTGCCTTGAATACACTGTCCTGCCATGCGAGCCCCCCATGCATAGTCTGATGTGTCTGTTAATAGGGTTTGGGGGGGGCAGGGGGTTGAGTGAAAGAGTCCCTTGTTGTGGTAACAGGCCTCTGCCCACCAAAGGTACTCTGTCCTTAGGCAAGGAATGATAGGAATCATTGTTTCCAGGTCCTGAGAATGTTGACACCAGAGACTTTTATTGAAGTTTCCTCATATGCAGTCTTGCATATGGAATTAGTAGAATGCAAGAAGCCATGAACCCTAGGGCTTACAGTATTTTTCTTGCAGATAGCTGGGTTTTGGTGGCCAGTAGGTTGAAGTAGTTTGTCAAATAAGTTTGTTTTTCTGTAGTGAGGAATGCCATCTGGGAAGCTGTGCTCAAGCTTGCTCCCAGGAATACAATCTGTTGGCTGGGTACCAGATGTGATTTTTTTTTTTTTCGTTGATGGTGTACCCCAATGAAGTTAGAAGTGTCTTTACAAATGTCAGGTGCTGTAGTACCAATTCCTGACTGTCCGCCTGGATCAGGCAATCGTCCAAGTATGGGCAAATTTGAATTTTTCTCTGCCTGCAATATGCAATGGCTGGAGCTAGGCATTTTGTGAATACCCTGGGTGCAGTAGATAAGCCAAAGGGAAGTGCAGAGAACTGATAGTGCATACAGCCTTGCTCTGAAACATGGATATTTCCTGCAAGATTCCCTTATGGGGATGTGCAGATAAGCTTCTTTTAAGTCTAGGGTGGCTAGCCAGGAGTCCTTGGCTAGCATAGGAAGCAGCTGCTGGAAAATAAGCATTTTGAAATTTGAAACCAGCAGGAAGGTGTTGAGAATAGACAGATCTAGGATAGGGTGCCAAGAGTTTTCTTTTCTGGGTACCAGAAACAGTCTGGAGTAAAAACCTTGTCCCCTTTGCTCTGCTGGGACAGGTTGAATAGCCTTGATACTGAGAAGAGAAAGTACTTGCTTTTGGGCCTCTGCCCACTGGTTTGGGGGGAGGTCTGGCCATCTGCTTGGGGTTGGCAGTGAGTGGAAGTAGAATCTGTATCCCTGGGATACAATGTTCAAGACCCATCTGTCCTGGGTAATGTACTCCCAGTTTTTTGCATGCAGGGCTAATTTTCCTCCTAAGGGTGCAAGCACTTAGGCAAGGCTTGGAAGAGTTAAGGCTTAAGTCATTGTGAAATTTTACTATATGATGGTGGCTTACTACTCCCTGTTTTAGAGGTGGGAACACTTTGCTCAGATCTGTGCATATCATAAGACTGTAGTCTTGGTGGTCTGCTGTCCCTGGGTTTGGA